>NW_024513654.1:8695419-8835419 GCF_017590135.1 Pyrgilauda ruficollis | reverse complement strand
TTGTCAAAAATGGTTCCTGATCTGCTTTACTTTAGCCTGGATCTTTCACAAAGAAGCAGTATATAAAAATTCAGACTGATCCTTTTGTGGAGGAGATGTCTTATATCCTTTTTTACTCCATGTGGAATTTGTTTTATGGAGATGATGATCATGTTAACTTCGGTTGCATATCTCCATGGTGATTTCTGAGAAATATGGTTGGAGTGCAAATGTATATTTATATGGAAACGGTGTCTTTCAGTATCAAAACCAGGTGAAACAGCATTGAATTCCATAGAGTCACTAATTCACCCCATCTTTGTGTCCGTCTCTACTTTTTATCTCATGCACAGGGAGAGAGAAAGAGAGATGTATAATTCTTACTCCCAAAACTCTGTGAAGACTAGGAGTGGAGTGATATTATATGATTTCTTAATATTAAATAATTTCAAGACGATGACTTTGGAAACATTGACTTCATTGTAATGTAGATTTTTTTTTTCCCAAAGATTTTTATAGAAACTGATGAATTATTTTATTCCTGGCATGGACCACAGTGATTCTAGGTATGAGAGAATTTAGATTCATCGAGTGCAATGAAAGAACTTACTTCTGGAATTATTTTTGGTTGCTCTGTGTTGAGGTCTCCCAATAAAATAAAACATTTTCAGTTCTTCTTTGAGCAGACTCCTCTAATCATGTCTTGCCTTTTTTATAACTTCTATTGCATGAAGAGCTTCTCTACACATGACTGGTGAGGCCACTTCTGTAGTGCTGTTTCTAGGTCTGAGCTTCCCTGTACAAGAAAGGCATTGACTTACTGGAGTGAGTCCAGGAAAGGACCATGAACAGAATTAAGGGACTGGAGCATCTTTCATGTGAGGAGAGGCTGAGAAACAAACAGTGCTCAGTGTGGAGAAGAGAAGGCTCTGGAGGACTTTATCAGTGTGTACAAATAGCTGATGGGTTGGAATGAAGAAGAGGGAGCCAGACTCCTCTCAGTAATATCCAGTGACAGGACAAGAGGCACAAATTAGAACCTGTGAAATTCCATCAGAACATGATAATTTTTTTATTGTGGTAATGGTCAAACAGTGAAATAGGTAGCTCACAGTGATTGTCAACTCTTCATCTCTCAGAAGATACTCAAAGTGCAGGTGAGCACAGTCTTGACTCTGGGTGACCCTCGGGCAGAGTGTTGGACAAGGTGATCTCAAGTCCCTTCTCACCTCAGCCATTCTGTGATTCTGTGAGGTGGATGTGACAACCCTTAAGCATCTATTCTGCTCTATTTATGTGGTGTCTCTGCACAATTATGGATATGTACGTTGCATACTGTAATGAAGCTGGATGATTTTCACCTCTGGAATAAGTCACATTTGGGTCTTTTTTATTACCTTAATCAGCAAAAATACATATACTATTTTAACCTGCCCCTGTGATCATCTAGGGATTAATCTGACATCACATAACTAATTTTATGCAATTTCACATTACAATTCCTGAAACTTACCATGATAAATTAGAAGCTTTTTTCCTGTTTGCATCTCTAAATTGATAAGCCCTTTCATCTTATGTACAGTTGCTCATACAAGCTGAGATCTGTTGGAAGGTCTGATTCCTTCTTTGAGCAGTGTCATTGATTCATGACTTCAGTGGTGTCTGAACAGGATGCCACTTATGTCACCATCTCTAAGGCAGGCCAGCACTGTCAGGCTTTCATAGCTTGTCTGTTGTCATTTGTTCATGCTGAGGATGTTTAAATCTATGCAGAAACCTCCTGAAGGACTACGCAAAGCCTTTAGTATCTGGCAACCAGTTCTGGAGTACACAAGGCCCACTGTAAGCAGAAGAACTTTATTCTAAACATTTATAGGGATATGTTGCAAATTCAGCAGATGTTTGAGAAGCTGATTTGGTGCACCTGGGAGTTAATCAGAGCATTTGCTTTTAAATTGCCTGAATTTTATGGCAAAAACAGGACAGAAATCTCTCAAGACATGAAGAGAAACCATCAGCTGTTTGAATCTCCAAGGTCTCCATTGTTTGTACCAAGAAGGGGAAGTTTTTAATAATGGCTTATAACACTGCAAAGTGTACTCATCTGCTTTTTAAATTCAAAACACTGTTTTAAAGAATATTTCTTGGGTTTTTTTTTTCCTGGATTTATGTTATAATCTGCTTTCCTCATGAGAAAGAGACAAATTTACAGCCTTATTAGTAGGTATTTCCAATACCACACATTTTTTTTTAGTTCTGCAACTCAATTTTCTAATTTCAGGCCACTTAGTCTGACCATATAGCCTCAGAATATGACAAAGATCTAAAAATGCATGAAAATTGCTGTTTTCAGTGAAAAAGGGAGCTCACCACATTAATCCCGATTAATCACAAAATTCTTCCTGGTTTTGAGGGTCTTAATTCTGTTCCCCATGCTCAGATTTCCACAGTACCAAAATGAATTCTAGAGCTTCCTTATTTTGTCTGCAGAATGTAGCATAATTTTGTTGACTCTTAGATATATTTGCTCAGACAGGAATATTTTGAATGAGAAGTAGTTTAAAATGCTTCATTCATCTTCAGTGATAAAATTGGCATGGAAATGTAAAACACTGTCAAGGAGAAGAGCACACCTGGCTGTAGAGGACCATGTGCTCTGCAGTTGAGTTGCTTTCACTAAGTTCTTCTCAACTGCCAGATATTTCCCAGGGAAAAAAAAAAAAAAAAAGTGGTGTTTATATAATGTAGGTTTCACCTTGTCTCAAGACAATATAAGAGAGAGAGAGAGATCCAGCCATTGAATGCTGTCCAGGATTTCAGGGAAAAACTATATTGCAAGTATTTACTTTTTTTCCTTCATCACCCTTAGATATTTCTATAGCTTTCAGTAATTTGAGAAGTTTTGAGCTTCTTTCTATGAGTCATGATTATTGGATATTATGCTGTGGCTCTGAATCTCTGAAATATCTGTGCTACTACAAGAATTTGTGGATAGTAGATCTATTTTTTGTACTTAATCTTTAAAATTTTGTCTTGGCTTCTGTTTTTATACCCATTTCGTAGCATGTAAACATGGTGTTTTAAAAGAAATCAAAGGAAGAAAAATTCTCCTGTTCCATATACAAGAGAAACTTGAGTTTGCTCTAAAATTATTATTTCTTTCAATCCTTCTTACTCATTGGGAATCTCAGGAAGATGTAACTCTGAAACAGTTAAAGGAGAAATATGTCTCAGCAAGAGACACAACAGCTTGTTTTCCACCCTTGTGTGACATGACTAATTCTTGTTACTAAGGGATCCAAGCAAATTTCAGTGGCTTTCACCTGTTGTAATGAACTACAGTCAAACCTCCTTTTCTGGACTGAGCCATAAATCCATAATCTAATGTTGTGGTGGCCTACAGAGCCATCTCAAAGCATTGGCAGCCTACTCGGTGAAAAGCAAATAGGAATCTCTTTAGACAAGGGTGTGTGTTTGCTTCTTTTTGAAATAATATTAATTATTGTCTTATCTGGATGCAGCGCTGAGTGAAAGTGCAGTGAACAGAGCAGTGAAAGCATATTAACAAGTGTTTATTAGGTGCTTCTGAAGGCAGGAGTCTTCAAGGTCAATGATTTTAGCATGAGAAGGGAACTGTTTTAACAGAACTCTAGGAGGTGTCCTGCCACACGTGAGTAATGGAATTTGATGTACAAGCACATTTCCACAGCAGCATGCCACAGATTTGGATTTCTCACTCTTTTACTGATGGAACGGTCTGAATCTCCAAGCAGCCCTGAAGGACCCTCTCCTTCCGTATTTCATGGTGTGGTTGTGCTGGTCAGGTGTCATAAATGAGATCCACACCAGAACTGTCATAACGTGTGAAACCATTAAAATTAAAATAAGTATATCAACCAAACTGTTTCCATTCCATTACGGTTGCAAGAGCTGGAGTTTACTTTACAGGTACAATAGAATTAAAAAAATGTTTGCTCAGCTTAAAAAAACTTCAAGTGGTTCTAACATCCATTGTTAATTAAACAAAATAACAGATCCTAATATTCATACATATAGGGCTACATTAGACTAGTGGAAGGGTTGCTCTTTCTCCTTTGTAATTTTGTATGCTTAGTAATTTACTTGAATTAGTTAATATCTCTTGGACCTTTGCATCCCTGTTCTGTCTTCAGGTGTGTGAATATTCTGATTACGTTTGAGCTCCACATAACTAAGAGTATGGAAATGGAAACCAAGTTTTGAAAATCAGGACCTTGCTTCTAATGCCCCTTGCTTTAAATAAAAAAGGCTATTCCTGTCCTAGATATTTACACTTAATATCTACCTATTTCATCTCTAATGAATTATTCATACATGTATATGTGGATACTGTGTGTAAAACCTTTCATTAGAGAAAGAGGGCTTCTGAGTTCTGGAGCATATACCAATATCTCCTCCTCAGGTGTTTCTTTGATATGCCAGAACATCTTTCTACTGAAATCTTAATCCAAAGTTTCTATAGTGAAATGAGTTTTTATGCAGTTTCCAGTCACCATCAGAGAGAGGTTTTTCATGATCCCTGTTTCTTCTGCTAGCAGCAGTATTTCATGTTTCATATATAATTTTTTTTCTTTTCTGGCTGATTTCTATTTAAATCTGTTTATTGTTTCAGAAATTCATTTTGAAGTGGCATATTGCATTCCTACATCTCTAAGCCCTCTGCCCTTCTTCATAGTCTGGGCTTTAAAGTGGTGAGGAGGAAGAAATAGGGAGAGATTTCTGTTTCTGGGGATGTCAGGCCTCAGGAGTATCCCAGCTGCACGGTCATGGGGGGAATCATGTTTGGGTTGTGCTGCTGCTTTGTAATAAACAGTCAGAAGCAGCGTTGAGAGGGTATGGAGAGACCAAACTACTCAGTTTCCATTCCTTAGTGCTTTACCATGCAGTTTTTGATACCAGGGAAGGGCTTTTTACGCCTTCAGTTTGAATATTTCCTGCTGGTTCCTTGCTTGTGCAGTCACCGAGCTGCTCCTCCCTCCTGGCCCTCCTCTCACCATCCTTCCCAGCTCTGACCTTCCCAGTTCTAGCTCTTTAATACCCTTTCTCTCTATTCAGATACTCCTTTCCATATTAATTCGAATTCTGCCACCATCCCAATTTTCCTTAGCTCTGGCAAGGATTTGGTTCAGCAGCAGTATGGGCCTTGCCCCTTCGTGGTCATGAAAAGTTTATCCAGTAATTCACCCAGCTTTGAATAGTGGTTTTCAAAGTCTGTTCTCTCTGCTCCTTGCCCCTCTGGATTTCCATGTGTTGTTTCAAAAGCAGGATAGAGATTATTTTGGTATTTTCTTATATTTTTAAATACATAAAATACTTACCATAAAGTAAGGAAATCATTTTCATTAATTGAGAGTAACTGTTACCAAAAAACCCCTTTCCAACTACTTTTTTTGAAGAGATGAGGAAACACTTTTTAGAGTTGTAAGACCAGTTCTGTTAAAAGATTATCTTTTGGTGTTCAGCACCTTTCAACTGGATTTCCAATAAAAAGAGGGCTTATCTTTCACCTCAGTAGGTTTAGGATTATATCATTAATGCAGCAAATAAGGAATGTCAAATCTGTTCAGTATTACAGATTTGCTAAGTTACAGTAGGAAAAAGTAGTGATCCAAATTTCACCTTTTTGCCCTCTGTTTTGGAAGAAATCGCAGATTATTTTACATGTGCAGGAATTCATTATTGTACCACACGTCATGGGACAACTTCAGTCTTTTTAGGAACTCTCATCCAGTTCAAGTTTGCTTAAGACTGATTTTCGGATGAGCAAACATAGCAATAACCTTATAAATATGCATTATTATATGTAATAGAAACATAGTTTTATGAGTTTTAATTCCATGCTAGAATGATGAAAACATTGTTTTTCACTTATCAGAAACTTAAAGTACTTCCCATGTGTATGCCAGACAAATAATCACACAGGCTAAAATCTGTTTATGTTTTCACAAATACGTTGCATTTGTCATAGAATAACTGTGAATAATACTAATATCTGAATTATAAGCTGAAGTCAGAAGATAACATTAAAGCATTATTTTACAGGCCCTCTATTAGACCACCTCTACTGCATAGACTGTCATATAGGAAATAACCTCTAACTGAATCAGAGATAACAGTATTACAGCATAATTTTTTTTTTTGGTGCTGACCCTCTTTCTTTAATGTATTTATTCATATAAGATGGTGTTTATTGATGAATGTATTCACTATAGCTTATTCCTAAGTCTGTAGTAAAGCTTTTGAAGACTTTTTTTGTCCTAATAAGAATGTGAGGATTTCAGGTCAAGGTATATGGTTGGTTTTTGGTCTGAACTTACACTACCTGTTTCTTTCAATTTTGAAATTATTTAGCCTCAGGGAGCTTTCCCCTCTGTGATAACATTTCAGAGTTTGTTGTCTGGTTCTGAGCAGGTAAGGCAAATAAAAGAAAGAAGGATAAAAATAAAAAGATGTTTTGAGCAGTATCTGTTGTTGCTAGTAGTGTGAGTAAACTCTCCAAACCACCTTGGTTTGAGAAAGAGGTAATGGAAAAGGCCACCAGTTGTCTGTCCTCCATATATATGTTTATATTCTCTTTCGTTGTTTGTTAACACTCCCAGCCACCGTGCTTAGGTGTCTCCAAGAGATGTCAGAATTTCATCTAACATAGCTTGTCCAGAAAATCCATTTCAACAGGTTGACAAAAAAATGTCCAGTCAAGCCTCTAGCAAGTAAATGTTCAACTTGTATAGGCCTGAGAAGATCTTTTGATCAGGTTGCATCTCCTCCCTGAGGAAAATTAGTTGTAGAAAACTTGTCCGAAAAGTTTCAGATAGTTGGGAACTGCTGGTTAATCTTTAATGGGTAGAACTCAAATTCTGATGTGTTGTCCCTAAACACTGTTCCCATTTACTTATGATTTATTCTCTCCCTCCCGTGCCGTATACCACTAGCACTCCTTTTGAACTTTCACCAAGTGAAAGGAATTGATTCCAAGTGATACTGACTTGGCAGTGACAGTCAGTCTGTTGCAACTTTTGAAAGAGCACAGCTGAATGGAATTGCAAGTCCACTTTTGACCTTCAAAAATATTAATACACTGCTAATTTAATGACTTCATTTGGCGAGTTCATTCTCCACAGAACATCAGCTGTATGTTTTGTTTAAAAGATACTTTGGTGAATAGGAATTTCTGGGATTTAAGTAAACAACCTCATTTTCAATAGTTTTTAACAGATTTTTTGCTACATAGGCATGGCTGAATTTGCGCAGCATGAGGTCTTGCTTGGCAAAGGCATTTTATATTACAACTTGCATCAAGAAGAAAAGTTGATGAGCTTAGACTTGACAAAGCTCACCTGTATTTTGCAGATTTTTTTATATTTCTTGTTTGAAGCTTTCTACCTTTGCTTCCTGATAGGCTAACACTGTTTTCCTCCAAATGCACTAAAGAATGAAGTTTAACATTAAAAAATATATCTATACTGAGCGTGCTTTTCTAATGAAGCCAATATAAAAAGGGTTTTCATGGTAGAACATCTTAGGACTAAAGAGTTACAGTAACACAAATGCTTTTTTTTTTTTTTTTGGGGGGGGGGGGGGGGGGTGGAAATATAGGCAGGGAGGGGGAACCCAAACTACTGTCCTGAACAGGACATACAAGCACAGAATTGAAAACCATCATTCTATCACCGTATGAAATGATGGAAGAGCACCTTATCTGGGTATTTCTTCATGCAGTTAAAGTCATACCATACTGCTGTATGATAATGATTTTATTATACTGCTGATAGAGTTTATTTTTGTTCTGTAATTACTGACACTTATGGTCCAAAAAATTATCCATGTGTTGCATGAGGAAGCAGTCAGGTTTGAGAAGTGCTGAACATTGTGGAACCTTAGTCCAGTTCCAGTTGACATGTCAGCTTGTGTAATGTGTGTCAGATGAGGACATGACCTCTAATTTGTGCAAGTACTGCCGACCATCCAAGTCTCTATTTTTAAATCAAAACTTTCGACTCAGGAGTTCCATGTTGGAAGCTGTTTACTGACTGGCTTGATTTCATCCTGTCAGTGTGAGTGGAGCTGCTGGTGTGCAGTACCACTCATCTCTCTGAACTGGCAGTGTGAACTAGCACTGTGAGTTTCTTTGAGCTGTTTCAATATTATTTTGAGAAAATAGTTCTGGTTATTAGCTACTAGTTGTTGTGAGGAACTGTAGACCAACAAAATTGTAGTTCATGGTTTTGAGAATACAAATTCACTGTTTTACACGAGTCACAGGCCACTTATGCACATCTGTGCATTCTTGCTTCTCTGTATCTCTTCTTGGCTCAAGAGAACCTTTTTGTTTTCTTCTGTGATTTTTGTGTCCCTTCCATATTTTGTGAACTTTTTCCTTGCTCCTAATTCCAAGTATCAGCTGTCTGTCACATTGTGGTTCTTTTTCTGCCAATTTCTCTTTTACCTCGTATTTTGCTATCTCCAAAATTGTAACTGTAACTTCTGATATGGAATGTTATATTTTTGGCCTAATCCTAACAGATGTAATAAACTGTCATGGTTATAAACATGCCCAGTTGGCAGAGCATATTTATTTATTGGCACAGCATAAATATTTACATATTAAATTACAAATGAGTGTGGGCACATGCACATTGATTGAAACATTGATGTGCATGCTGGGGAAGATTCAGAACCATAGAAAATGCTCAGTTGGAAGGGATCCATAAGAATCATAAAGTTCATCAAGCCCAGTTCCTGGCCCGCACAGGACAACCCCAAGAATCACACCATGTGCCTGAGTGCATTGTCCAAGCACTTCTTGAACTCTGTCAGGCTTGGTGCTGTGACCACTGCCCTGGGGAGCTGTTCCAGTGCCCAAGCACCCTCTGCGGGGAAAAACCTTTTTCTAATATCCAACCTGAACCTCTCCAGACACAACTTCAGGTAAATCTATCACTGGTCACTCTCTCTGTTTTGCTTAGTACCTTTCCAAAAAGATTTGCAAGATAAGAGTTTGTTTCCGTCAGGGAGGTTGAGCTCTGTCTGATTATCTCCAAATCGAGGGATCAGGAGTAGATAACTGTTGTGGTTTGCATTTTTGTTAAATAAATTCCTCAACTGACATTGTATATCTTGCAAAGATAATCTCTTGCATCTACTTGGCTGGTGTCTACTGGGGTGAATTTTTCCATATTTTATGGAGTCTGTGACTCTGTAAAACTGAAGTTTTTAAGTGTTCATGTGTTTGAGTTTTGGCTTCTATTTAGCTCCCTTGCAGGATCTAGAGAGCCAACATAAAAAACAGTTGAAATGAGAGTATTGTTTAGGTTTTGATTTTTTGTTATTCACTGGGATGCAATAATTCTGTGTTTTCATTACAGATGTCTTGAAAGTATTAATCTGATTTTTACAGTTGAGTGTTGTAAGATTTCCATGTGTTGAATATTTTGGCACTTGCCTACTGTAATAATTGGCTGGAATGCCATCTTGAGAAATTTTCTAAGAATTATTATATTTGCTTTACTCCATATGTAAGTGATTTTTCTGTTTTAGTGCCCTATTTTTCAGTAGTGAAATAGGAGGTATAGAAGTGTTAAGAATGAAACATAGGGGTCACATTAATTTTTTTTCATTATTTTATTATTTTTTTAATTAATTGCTTTCAATTTTATGGAGAGGATGTATTTTAAATCCAGTCTAGAAACAATGATATTTTCTCAAATGAGTTTAAAATGGCAAGTCAGAGTATTGCTCAAATGGTAATAATTCAAGGGAAGGGTTTTTTATTGCATACCCCTAAAATGCTCTATACAACAAGTATTCCAGCAAAACTTTATAAGTATGTCATGAACTAGATTAGGTATTTACTGTATAACAGAATAAATGTTAATTTTAACATTTTAAGGTCATTTAGAAATGCTTTTTAAAACCTGGCCCACAGAAATGGAAATGACACTAAATTTGTGGAATAAATTCATCACTTGTAAATGTAAAATATGCTCAAATAAACTTTGGTATTTTCCCTACGTTGATGACATTTTTTAGTTATTTTATTCAGCTGTTAAAACAACAAAATTATGCTTGTCATCTCCTTTTTCCGAGAAAGTTTCTTCAAACTCAGAATTAAAATAAATTAAGTCACGAAACAAAGAAGAATATGCCATAACCTATGTAGCTCTTAAAGAAATATATGGTGGTCCTCCTGACCACACAGAGGAGCAAAACTGAGTTTGAAAGGTTTTCTTTTCTTTTGGTGGAAATTTCCTTGTTTAAGCAGCTATGCAAAAACAGAGAGTGAATATCTGATTAAGAAAGTAATTTTAACTAGTGGTTCAAAAGAAGTTTGCCTGTAGTTTTTTACTTGTAAATTAAATCAATCATGTATTTCTGTATGTTTTTAAAGAACAATGCTTATTACTTTACTCCATTTTCCTGTTAGATACATGGATAGTTATTTACATGATGATGTCTCTTAAAACATTTAAAAATCTTAGACCATTTGTAACAGAACTTTTTGTTCATCTATGATGCTCTGCACAGCACACTTGCACCATTATGTGTACGTTTTGTCTGGGAACTACTGTATTTTGGTCACAAATGAGTGTTTTAAATATTTGCCTTGTAAATTCATGAAATTTGAAGCAAAATTTTGATACAGGAAGGTAAAATAGTAAATTAAAAATGAAAATAGCTTTCTATGGTCTCCTATTTTACTGACTCTTTGCTTGCTCAAGCACTCAAACAGAAGTCCTAGTGCCAAAAGCCAGATTACCTGTATTTTACTCATTCCTACTGCAGAGCTCAGGAGTTGGTGTATTAACAGCTTTAGTTCTGTACAATTTGTGGACTATCAGTTTTTCTGTTGCAGCTTATTCATGCATAAAATAACGTTTTCTGCTTTGCATAATGATAGAAAGTTCCTGAATTGTAAAGTTTTGCCAATGTGATGAATATTATTAAAGTTCTGGAGTATCATTTTTAGCCAATTTAAATGCTTGCCACAATGTGCCTCCTTTGTGCTGTAAGTTTAATAGTATCTCTTCACACAATTACAATTCCTTACAAAGCTAATATTTTGAGATGTTATGCTATTGACCATTTGTTGCAGTGGAGATGTAAAAATCCCTGTATGAGCTTGCCATTTCTGAAATTTATTACCTTCCCTGTCATTTTCCATAAGTTTGCTACAGCTTCATTGACATTTGTCAGAGTAATTTATCAGGAGGCTAATTGCTCACTTCCAGTTTTTCTTCAGACATGTTAATGCTTGGGTAACACACTATAGTAGAAAACTTGATGTGATTTTACAAGGACCCAATCCAGAGTTCACTGAAGGCAGCAGGAAAGTTTCTCTTGATTTTTCCTGAGATCACGTTGGAAAGTATGGGGAATAATCATAATCAAAAACACCACAACTGTTATTCAGCTATTAATTTTTAATGACTTTTTAGTTTAGTTTGGTAAAATATGTTGATGTCCCTTGATATTGGGTAGTCTCTAAAATGGTTTAATTTTTGCCGTGGGGAAATAGCACAGTGAATGACCATTCTGTACTTGGGAGATGTTAAGTTCAGGGCTGAAGATACAGTTCATGAAGACAGTACTTCTAGATTTTAAGTGTTTGAGAGCTGTCTGAAAATGATCCAGGTAGACTTTGTTCTTAAGTTTTAATGTTTTGGGGAGTTTGTATCCAGTCAAATATAGTGCTTTATCTCCAAAGATGAAATTTTCCCATTTTGTCTATATAATATTTATGTATGGGCAGGAAATAGAAGTCAGAATCCAGATATGTTGACCCCTGAGATATAATATTGACCTCAGTGAGTATTAACTTCGCGGATCAATAAATGCTGTTATTGACCTCAAAGAAAAATCAATAGCAGCTTGTTAATTTGCAAACTATGACTGCAAGAAAATGGTACACATTTTGTTCTTCATTATCACCTATTTATATCTATATTTTAATGCTTTCAGTATTTCCACCTAGAGATCATCATGTCAAAACATTTCAATCCCAGCTGTTAAAAGGTTGGGGATACAGACAAAATACATTATGGAATAATTGAGGAGCTGTACCGGTTAGTTCCCATATGTCATGAAAATAATACACTGAACAGTTGTATTTCACCTGTGTTGTTTTTCTTTTTGGGGTAGTCCAGTTAATTTCATTTTCTCTAGTGTGCTTCGTCAAAACATTGCATAAAGGTACTATATTTTACCTGCCAGATTTCTACATGAATAATAAAGGGGATGAAAACCTGACTACTGGAAACAAGGAGGCTGAAAGTGATCACTACAAAAAATCATAATTAATATACAGCAGATTTTTCCTATTTACATAAGGATGACAGGTTTCTAGGCAATAATATGTTCTGAAATGTTACTATGTGACTGTATAACAAAGACCAAAGTTTTAAATGACAAAGTATTGGTGAAGAGGTGTTGTTTTGTATCATAGCAGGTTTTGTATATGAACCCTGAAATGTCAGGTTTTACAGAGCTTGAAAAGACTAAAAAATGCCTGTTGCTGAAATTCAAATGTCAACAGTTCTTCTGCATATATACCACTTTGATATTTAAACTTAAAAACCTCATCAATAGTTTAGTATTACTTTGGCCTTGTTATGATTTGGCTGCCAAAAAATGCAGAAGCTGATTTGGTCTGGAGGGTCGTGTCTTGGTTTGCAGAAGACAAAGTGCAAATCTTTCAGCCTTTTACACTCACTAATTCTGACTGATACATCTGCAGTGATCTTGGCAAGCTGATGACTGAGTTCAGAAAACTTTTCCATCATTAAATGACAGTATGAAAGATATTCAAATGCAAAAATAAGGCCGTACTTGCATTTTGACAACTGAAGTTGCTGCAATTTTTTTGCCAGTTTGATGGCCATGTGTTTTTGCTCTTTAATATCTTGGGCTCTCATTTGTGCATCCATGTAATCCTTTTGAGAGACAGAAACAATGACATTATACTCATTCTGTTGATAGACAAAAGCACAGTGATGTTAAATTTAAAAAAAAAAAAAAAAAAGAGAGGTGAGAAGAGGCTGGTGCAGATCTGGAAAGATGTTTGTGGTTATGATGACTATCTTTTCTGTCTTACAGAAGTCCTGAATGATCAGGAAGGGTAGTATCTTAAATCCTGTATAGACATCCCAAATAGTAGGAGCATTTTCCTTGATTCTCTATGTTGTTTTGTGTCATGTCTGAGTAATCAATACATTTGGATCCTTCTGCAAGAGACCAATACAGAAATGGTGCAGGAAAGTGGCTGATTTGGGGAGGAAGGCAAGTTCAAAGTCTTACTGCAGGAGTAGAGAGATAATCTCAGTTTTACAGTTTAGGTTTATCTCGTTTCAGCCTACGAAGATCGCAGAGCAGCACCCAGGTGTTCAAAGTGTCAAATTCTCCATTCCAGCAGATTTTTTGTAGTAGAACTGGGAAGTCTATCTGGGGCAAGCAGACAAACTGAGCCAAATGTAGCTCCCTGGCTCTGCAGACCTCTTATTTCTCAAGACAGAAGTTACCTACTTTGTTCAGGAACACAGTGCTGCGGTGGCTGGATCTCAGTGTGACCCCAGGTCTCAGGATTACAGGACATTTCTCATGATGACTGGCTTAATGGCTGGCTGGTACCTGGGGAATTCTCTGCTCTGGAACCATTGTCTTTAAGGTGTACTGAAGTTCAAGAAAAAGCCTTATGAATTCAAAATGCCAGTCATCATCTGTGAACGTCTGATGCTTTATTTTCTCTTCTGGTATTCTCTGCAATCACTAGAACTGCTTACTTAATTGATGAGAAGTCTTAGGACTGATACCATGTCTAGCTTACCCAAAGGGGAAGGGAATATAAAATAATCCACAATGTTTTAATTTTCTAGAAGTTATGTTCAGAGTCCAGTTTATGCAGTACATCAGAAGGAGTTCAGTTCATAATTATAAAATCACTGAATTTAACTTCTTAATAGATGTCACTGATGGCAGACTTACTGATTTCCATAACTGAAATGTTTTGAAATTTTGCACTAATGGTCAGTGGGGCACAAGCTAGTAATGTTATGAGATGAGATGTTCTGCTTATCCTCTTTGTGAATGACTTTTGCTCTCCACAATTTTCTTTATTAAGAGAATTTTCCATTTACTTCCTATTTGGGGAAAAAGTCTCTACATTATTAAAGTATATAAAATATTTGATGCCGTAAAATGGATCTATTTTAGTTTGATAAACTAGAAATATCCTGCACTGTGAGGGTCATAGCTTATAATACATACTGTTAGTACTTTTTCATTTTTCTATATTAGGAGATTAGTGAAAAATAAGCTCTATCAATTAAGTTTTATTGCAAAATTATCTTCAGATGTACAGCAGTGAAGATGATATTGAGTGATAACACTAGAGTGGATTTTGTATAAAGCAATTACAACTTGAAAACCACAATCTGAATGAAAATATTGCTTAGGGTTTTTTGTAATCGAGCATTAATACCAGAAAACTCTTCCTTTGGAAAGTGCTTAAATTACCTCTGTTAAACACAAGACATTCCTAAGGTGTTCATATGTGCTATTGACTGAAAAGTATTTATATTTGGTTTCACTGCTCATGCTTTGTCAAATCTGTGAAGTGTATACAAGCATACAGTTCCACATCATAAGATGCTTGTTTAGTAATACCCTGTTTTCCTAAAATATTAGTTTTTATATGGATAACAGAGTTCTTAATTGAGAAATTATCTCATGTAGATGCAGTTTGATGCTATGAAATTCTCTGCACTCCTAAAAGCAGTGATTTACCCTGAAAGAAGCAGCAAGCCCTTTTCCTCATGTGATGCAGTACCTATAGCCACAGATGTTTCTTTGACGTGTTATTCTGGAGTTGAAAGTGCATTGAGCTTTGCAAAATGAATTCCAAGAACTTCAGAAGTGAATTGTTTAATTCTGCTGATAAAGAGTGAAATCTATCCAAATGCTCAAGTCGTTCCTTTCATAGTGTTCAATTCTGCCATCACACCTTCAGTGGGACTGGCAGTCCCTCAAAGTACATGAAGGAATCTGTTAATTCAGAAAAACAATTGTTCAATAGCTACAAAGCCCTTCAGCCCAGCTGCTTTTCATGACATAGGGAATTTTGCTTGTGGCATTCACTACCCATTTTCAAACATCATACTTCAGAATGTTCTATTGAGTACAAGAGAAGTTCATCTGTAAAACATCCAATTTGTGATAAAGTGAACAGTACTTTAAGGAGGGTGAAATAATTTCAGAAGTGTATCAGTTGTACTCCATTGTTTCATCGTAGATAAATAGTTTGTGTCTCTGACCAAATCTCCAGTGATGCCAGCACAAATCAGGACAATTTAGTCAAGTGGTTACAAGTTTCCAACCTTTCAAATTGATCAAATTGAAATAGCCCATTAGGAATTGATTTAAATCAGTTTAGATAAGCTCAGTCTTAGTCCTGGCCCTTGAGGCTTTGGCTACTGAAAGTTCACTTGAAGCTGGACATATACCAGCTCCACAGGCCATCAACTTTATTAGTGTGGAGATAAGCTGATTAGATCTTGTCAATCAAAGGTGCCAATATCTCAATTGAGTGTCTCTCCCAGTCTTTCTCTCCTTCTTTGTTGCCCGCTTAAATGCCTTAAAAAAAAAAAAAAAAAAAAAAAACAGAGAGCAAGCAAGAGAGAGATGTGTGTGTGCATCCCCCTGGTTGTCACCAAGCAGGGTGCAAGGGCACTGTGATGATGTGATGACTATATTAAAGAGGACATCAATTTGTTTTAAAGTGTTTTGATTTTTTATGGTGGCATTAAGAGAGAGAACATTGTGGTTGCAGCTTTACTAGAAAGCAAAGAGTTCTAGAAGGGGAAGAAAAAAAAAAAAAGTGTTTCTTTGAAACCTACCGGGTCTTTGAGTCTTGCTGTGCCAATGGGCGCTTAACTGCTCCTGTAACTGGCATACTCTGATCCACCACAGGCTTAGGTACTATTCTCTCTAAATTATTCATTTATATAAAATAAAATAATTTGTGGATGTTTAATCCTTGTAGAAATAATTTTAAACATTTGTTAAATATAGCCTGCTTGGGAAGTATTTGGCTACACCAGTAATGAGCATGATGTAGCAGTCTGGAAAATTACCGTGTAAATTAAGGTTAGGTTAGAACACATGCACTGACCCTGTCTCTGGAAATGAAGCTATGCATGCACCAAATAAGTACATGCAGGTATTTGTATCTCTGCTTTGTAGAGGTAAAAAACAGATAAAGAGAACATCAGCTGTAAAAGTGGAATAGCACAGTGTTTCAGCTTTAGGCTTCATCATATAGTTAAAGATGGTATAGAGGAAAACTGGGCTTTTGTTCTTCACATCTGAAGTTTGCTCACACCATGTCTCCCTCATACTTCAAATGCAAACAACAGAAGCCTGTCCTTTTCTTCCATCACCCTACACTCACCACCCAATGAAGGCAGGAGCTACAGCACTGCAGAACTACATTGCCACACTGGATTATCTCTTTATCAGTTATTCTTCACTCCACTGTATCAATTTTCTGCTAACCAATCAGGCACTCCTCTTAGAAAAGACTGTTTGACTATTTCTTCTAGATAAGTGTATTTATAGCTACACAGATCCACACAGGCAACTCATATGCCATGTCATGGAGAGAGAAAGGGAATTGCTTGCTCCTTCCAGGAGACTTTTGGTTAGTGCTGCTGTTTGGGTATATTACAGGGGAAAAAACCTAATAATTGTGTTCAGGTCCTAATTGTTCAATTGGGTACCGGAGTTCAGGTGTAACTCTGGTTTCTGTTGCAAAGTGCAACACCATGTATTTATGCATGGTGTTCATTTAGAACGGAATGATGATCTTCTCTGATCTCACCTTTGTCTGTAACTCTGGTTTCTGTTGCAAAGTGCAACAGAAAGTATAAATACATGGTGTTCATTTAGAACAGAATGATGATCTCTGATCTCACCTTTGTTTCCTGCCATTCTCACCAGCTCCCTGTTCAGGCTGCACATGGAGAAGAATGGCCAACTTTAGCACAAGGAGTAGGTAACACTGAGCTGTTTAAATTATTCGAATAGTTTTCTTTTGCCTGTTCCCAGAAAAGATAAAATGTTCCAAGCAGGTTTAGAGACATTTATGTGAAAGAAGTTGTAGGGGAGAGCAGCCTTATTGCCTTGTTGTTGCTAATTAGAATTCCTCTGTGTTTAGATGTGGTTATTGAGCTGTATTTTTTTTTTCATGTTTAATACACAGTTAACAGCTCTGACGCTTCAGCTACAGTCAATCAGAAGCAAATGTTCTTTTAAGAAATTATTGAAGGAAATCTATCTAACCAACCACTAGTCAAATGATGTACTTTTTTCCTCTGGCTACTTCCCCTACTGAAATCACTAACTCATTGTTTAAAATCTTATTTTGAAGGCTAAAAAGAAATGTGTTGGAGTTCCAACTTGCCCTTTAATTGATCTGCCTTACCTTCATTAGTCATATTTTTTCACACTGATGTTTGTTGTAATGCAGTTATTTTTGTAAACATTTTTCTTTTTCTGATTGTGTGGAACTGCACAGCATAGAACTGAATCATCAGTTGAAAAACGTGGTGGTATTTGATAGAATCTAGTGTTTCAAGATAAGACTGGGTAGTATGATCATGACTTCTGAAATAATTTGTACGTTATTAAAAATACGGTGTGCTCAACTTGAAATTATAGATAGATGGAACACGTTTTGTCTTGACTATTCCAAGAGTGTAAAATAACATTTTTATCTCTTCTTTCATGCAAGTTGCAAGTAGAAAAGCTAAACTGTCTTGATGGCTGAGTCTAATGTAGTTTCATAGAACCATAAAATTTATTGCAGTGTTTATTTCAGCAGACCCTTCAGTTAATACTTCTATTCAGCTTAATAGAAGGGCACAGATTCAGTAAATACAATTTCTAGAAAGATGTGTTAGCCAAATAAGGAGGCATTTTTGGCAAGTTTTTACTTCAGGGCTACAACTGCTACTGAAGTTATTTGAAGTTTGCATCATATGTGTACTCTGTTTGGGTTGAGTGTGCCTAATGAAAATTATATATGCTTGTAAACATCCTCCCATTGTTATTTAATAAAAGCAAATGTAGAACATTGCCAGAAGGACTTGTATGCTAAGGCTCTCTTTGACAGCAGATTTGTAATGTTCTAATTGAAAGTGCTTAAAACTCATTTAAGGAGCATCTGTAACTTTGAGGCCACCATCTTGAGGGAATGGTTTCAATGTAGTGACTCCAGTTTGGACATAAATAAAAAAAACACTGGCAGTGCTTAGGATTTTCTTCCTTTGGAGGTTTTATTGTTGAGCAACCAAGACAATCATTTGGTTCATGGCATTGTTACTTGGATGTGAAAGCCTGAAAAAATCATCAGTACACTCTTTTCCATTGTGTTAATTTCTTTTTTCTTTTCTTTTTTTAGAAAAATTACTTTTTAGTGCTGTTTATTTCCTAATCAGTTAATTATCAGTGATGCAATGTAAATTAAGAAAATGTATAAAGTAAAAAAATAAGAACTGGAATAAATTACTCTGTGTACCTGGACTTCATTCTCCAAGTTCCCCAAGACATCTTCTAGAGATGATATTTACTGGCTACCTCTGTGCTGATTACAGAACGTGTTGCATATATAGCACTGGATGCCCTGTTAGAGGTATCCTTTGTGAGCTACCAAATGCGGAAGCAAAGATGTTTTAGTATTAAAAAAAAACATAAAATCAATATTTCTTTTATGTTCTTCCTTGGAGGTTAGTCTACCTTCAAGCATTAGAGCACCACAACTATCCATTTTCCCTGTTTACCCTGCAGCTTGCCAGTTTTCTAACCAGGGAGAAATGTTAGTGAATATTGGAAAATAAAATTGTGTTTGCCTAAGCTTCCTGTTCAGAAGACTTTTGATTTTAATGAATTTGGCAGAAAATGTAATTCAGAAAATGTCCTCACTTTTTACTTTTTAAAATCATATTCCTGAATTGTGAGGTAACACAGCTGTTCTCCTTTTAGAACAACATTCGTATGTCTTTGATCTCTACATTTGGAGAATTCATATTAGCTTAACACATTCATGTTCAGGGAAAGTCCTATAAGGAGGGAGGATTTTTCTCAAATGGGGGGAAAAAAAAGAGAAAACAAAAAAGGGACAGAGAGAGAGAGAAGAAAAATCTTTTCCTGTTTCTTCCCTAAGGCTGAACTGTTTATCACTCCATCCTTGTTTGATAGAAGTGAATTTTATAATAAAATTTTCCCTAATCGGGCTCTGTCAGTGAGGTGTCTTATCGTGGGGAGGAAAATGACACCGATCCTATCGAAAAACAGAGACGATGTCACAGTGTCCGCAATCACAGCTACTCAGCCTCCATATCTACCTTCTCCACAAACACCAAGCACTGCTTTTTCATAAGAACATCAAAACCTAGCGAAGTCATTAAAATTGCACCCGCGTAGAGTTGCAGGGATCAGCCGCACTAGCGCAAAATGGGATGTGGGAAAACAGACTCTCTAAATGTGCTAATTCCATTGTCACGTGTTTACGGCTTAATTTTAATCAGTTAAAAAAGCCACACATTGCAATAAATTGGCATTATCTTCTGTGACACCGGAGGACACAGTTGGTTCAAGGATTTAGAGGGTCGCTGGCAACAGTATATAGTGTTACAGACAAAGTATTTTTACGCTTGAACTACGGTAGCTAAGGTGCAATCCCCAGTTAAGACTGCAAACAAAGACTATAACCCACACAGTACTAAGTTCAACATGCAGACCACCTTCAGCCTGGAGACAGTGTAGAATGCTAAACTGAATAGTGCTGAAGAACATTTCTAATTTAATGGTTAAAAGTAATTTGTTGGCCAGTATAATTGAGGTTGCAGTTCAGTAGCATTCTCTTATGTGTCCTGTACTATAATGAAGAAAGATCTGTTGGAAAAATCCCTTTATTTTATTTGTGTTCTGTTTCTAAACTGGTGGTGCTTGTTTACAATGTGCCATTAGATTTCTTCCTCAAAACTATGCGTTGCGTTTTCTGTTCTTCTACTCACAGAAACGTAGGTGAATCAGCCAACACGGACTGAAATGTGATAGTAGGAATACTGCTGCTTCCAGGGAAAGGTTTATGGAAACTTTATGTTTTCTAATTAGGTAGTACCACAGGTCACATGAGAATTGTGCACGGTATCCGTCTCTACTCCTCCCATTTTCTTTCTTTTCCTTTCCCCCTCCCCCTTAGACTTGTTCTTTCACTTGAATATGGCTGATCAAAATGTTTATAAGCAGCAGGAGAATTATTTTCTGTAGAGCAGTGTGATCTAACTAATAAACATCCATTTCAATAAAGCCATGTCTATAAAAGTTGTCTAGTTTTATTTCAGTGGATCAAACATGAAAAATGTGTGAGACAAGTTTAATTCTAGAATGAGCAAACAGCAACCAAAGAAACAGTAGGAGTAGGGATTTAACTTTTACAGAATAAATATCTCTTTTCAGGCTATGAGGATGTCCATGGCCAAATACAAATTTCTATTTGAATTAGCACTAAAGAGTACTGCTAAATAAATACACAAAGCTATTTCTGCTAAAACAAGTTGTGGTCATTGTAGAATGCAGGTTGTCAATGCTGTTTCCCACATTTGATTTTTTGGCTTGGACAATTTAGTGACAAATATGTGTCTGATAATTTCCATGCATTCTAAGCACTACAAGCTCTTCAAAAATTAACATGAAAATGTCCAGAGAAACTATTAACAGTCAGTAATGAACAGCATTAGCAAATAAAGTGAAATTAGTGTATGGAATTTTTTTTGCATATAAAGAAATAGAAGCATTTGACCTATTTGTTAACAAGCCTCCAAAACTGTTTCAGGTGGAACACAAAGGGACAACATTATCGAAGCTTGAGTTAAATCCAGGAGTTTTTCATTAATTGAATGTTTACAAAAAACAAGAGCTGCTAACAATGAAAAAAAAAATCTTTAGATATCTAAAAGAGGTTTTGCAGTCCTCAAATTAACTGGTGCATAAGTTTTTCTGAATTTAAGATATATATTTTTTTATTTATTTATATAAATCATCTGTTTTTTCTGAATTTAACATATATTTTTGTGCTGGCAGCTTTCTTACTTATTTGGGTTTGTAACATGATGCAAGCCATGTTATTTGCACTTCTTACCCACTTAAACAGCTTGAGTAAATATGCAGGGTCATTTTTTTAGAATAATAGAAAAAAAAAAGAATGGAGTGTAAATATAAAACACTGTTCTTTTCTATGTCTGGATTAGCAGCGAACTCTGCATGACAAAAAAAAAAGACTTCTTTATGTCGGTATACTTGGCTTTATAAAACCATTATGACTTTGTTCTCTAAAACAGAATACAAATATCTGATTGTAAATAAGATTTAAGAGTTTTGCCTCTATATTTCTATGGATATGTGCTTATATTCTGTTAGGAAGAAAGTGACTTTTTTTTATTTTAAAAGGCTTTTTATTTTTATTTAAAATCTGTCAGATTAACTAGGGGAGTGTTTCTTTAACTAAACAAACTGCTCTGCTTGCAGGTCTCCCCAGTTCAGACCCCCTAAGATCGTTCAGCTCACTTGAAATAAGTGATACAGGTCATGACATGTTGTGTCCAGGTACTGGACACCCACCTGGAATAAACAAACTGGTATTTTCACCAGTCTGAAAATTATTATCCAGTTATTTAGAGGCATGAGCTGTTCAGTCCCTGTCTCTTTCACGTCTTTTCTCTCCCTAGTTTTTACAGTCCACACTTGGATCCTGTGCTTTAACTGGTTTGTGATCATATTTAAGGAGAATTGCAGAATTTGGTTATTTTGGACTGAGTGAGGGTTGTGATGGGGAAGTGGGAAAGCTAATTTGTGTTAAATGCATATATAGGAGGAGAGTATTTGTTTGTGCTTTGCATCCTTCTGTGCTACAGAATTCATTCATTACTTGTACCAGAGTAGTAAAACATTTTACGCTGGTATATTGCTTTGGAAATGAAAGTGTAAATCTAAGTAGGTATTTTGTCTCTGAAAATAAGAAACAAACCAAACAGTTTTAATGTACCCAAATGGGCATTTTAAAGGTGGTGAGGTGAAATTGTGTTATGTATGCATATATATTTATATTTTTCAGTATCTTTTTAATAAAGGTTAAGTGAAAATCGTTGTTTCAGATCTAGTCCTACAGAGAAATATCCAAATTAATTATACTTATTTATTAATTCTGCACAGAATCACTTGGATTTCATATTATATGTTGCCAATAATTTAATTAGTTTAGGTCTGTAAGTATGCATATTGTATTGAAATAGTCCTTCATTTATGCAGCTCATCACTTTTGCAAATTGTAGGTATGTTTGATTATCTAAATACAGCAAAACCAGAGGGTTGGCACTCATTTCTAAAACCGGAAACTTGCTGTGTTCTACTTTTGCACACATAGGCTGCGCCATTGAGCCACCAGTCAGATAAAACTGTTTTCTGACTTGATATTGTGTAATGGGTGGAACTAAAGATGTACTTAACAGAACTGGATATCAGCATCTTTTTGTGTTTGTTACCATAATGGAATTTGGGGAAAATGCAGCATGTTTCTAAGTACCTACTTGTAACATTAGTCAGTGTCTTATAAGTTTGACCCTATTAGGATTTTTTGTATCCATAAATGTGCCATAGATACTTTTTAATACAGTGCTTATAAAACACAGTTATTTGTTCTTTTGAAATGTATATCAATTTGCTATTAAACATTTATCTGCATACCAGGGATATTAATAATAAATTTACCCAAAAAAGCATATGGCTGTATTTGAGTAAGAGTTAAAAATACAGTGTTAATAATATGCAAGTTTTTTCCTGAATAGGATTTAAACTTAATTAATTTTAAAAAGGTGTCTATTTTTCTTATTAAAATAACTGTATCAAAAAGTACAATTATACTTTTATATATATCTATATATATATATGTTTTTATATCTATCTATACACATGCATTTAATTTAGGTATTGAATTTTATCCATAGTCTAAGATCAACCAATTAACCTCTCTATCTGTGAAAGGTATTTTAGAGCTCAAAGTGAATATTGTTGCTGCTCATCTAATTGAAGACGTAAAATGTCCTGTAAGTCTAGGCAAAAGATTATTCTGTTCTGCTTAATTTGTAATCCACATTAGTAATACGTTTGCATAAACACTAACCACTTCTAATGGGGGAGGAGGGGGCAGGATTTCTGAGCAGGGTCTTCAGTATTTTTTGTATTAATGGGGTTTGTTTTCCTTCAGTGTTAAATATTTGGTATTTTTATTTTCTGAATCAGAAGGTTGTAAGCACATTTCTATGAAACTGGCAGTCACTTAATGATGTGAAGGTATTAGAAAAAGAGGGAATTACCTTCCCTTATGGAACTATTAAACCTTCACTTAATGACTGATTAGTGAGATAAACTTCATACTGTGTAGATCTGTGGTGCACTGTTACAGATACTCCATTTTTTTCATAAAACCTTCTGTTTAGAAATGTGTGTGGTTTATTTTTGAGTGCCAGTTTGGTTTATGAAGATAGTCTCTTTTTTTTCTGACTGTTGTCATTACAACTGGTGTTGCAAAGGCAGTTGTCTGTGTGTGCTCTGTTTAGGAAGCTTTGTGAGGAAAATAGGGTTGGGGGGTGGTTTACATGTGTTCTTAAATAATTATTTGCATCTTTGAAATCTTGTTTTCTATTCCTGTGGCTTTTTTTCGTTCTTCTGTTACCCAATTCAAGATCCAATGTACCTGGAACACAAATTCTGTATGGTCATTATAAGATCCATTCTTATGAAACAGAATACATTTTGAAATGTTCATTTTCCCAACTCTTTAATATTAATTTCAGATGCTATAATAATATAGTGTAATTTTATTTTAATGCGATACTATCACAGTGTTATGCTGGCTTTTTTATAAATTTAGATGTTGTGATGTTGTAGTTTTCTGTTGCCAACATATAATGTTGCATTCTAAAAATATGCTGTCACTTAAATGTGTATGTACTTAATTTGGTAAAGAGACATATGTCTGTGATCACTAAAAAAGCATAGCAGAAATTACAGTATAAAGAGCAACTGACAGAGTCATTAGGTTTGAACTATTCCTTCCTTGTATGTATAAAAAAATAACAAAATAATCAGAAAATCCTCCTTGTTTTGTAGTATATTAAAGGATATTGTATAAATGTGATGTGGTGCATGGGTAAAGGTTTATTTTCTGCCAGTGCAGCTGTGGTTAAGAAATCTACTGTATCTGCAGCCTTTATTGTGTGTAATGCAGTCCTGCAGATCTCTGGCCTTGTAATTATTCTTACAATACATTGCCTTACAACTTCTAATATCATAGTACTAAGGATCCATGTCTTGGATGAAGGCCCTGTTGTACTATTTTCTATGCAAATGTAGGGGAAAAATTGCTTCCTATTCCAAAAATCTAGCAATCAGACAGGGGAAGATGGATGAGGATTAACAGGTTATAAAGGAAAAGAAGAAGAGTGATGATCAGCATCTTGCTGCATCAGTGGTAAGATTTCTGCTGGGTTTTTTTTCTTCTCACAAAATTTATAGCAATAGAGTTTAATAGAAACTTACAAAGTTCATAAGGAGAAATAGTAACTGTAAATGTAAAAGAAAGATAATTTTAGGTGGGCCTGAAAATCCTCCCAACTGTAATGGACAGTGCCCAAGAGAGAGAAGAGTATTTGCTTGCAGATTTGATTGGAAAGTTGGTAACTTGGGCTGGTCATGCATACTTGCCAAGAGGTTGAATGGTATACTGAATAAAATTGATAAAAAGTACAATTGGGCTGGCCTTGAAGTATGGCACCTGAAATTTGATGTGGGAAAGGAGTGAAACTGGAGGCAGGAGTGAAGGAAGTAGCAGGAAGGAAAGCACTGCAAAGAGAGAGATAAGTTGCCCAAACCACTGGCTAGAAAAAAGTATGATTTTATCAAAGCCAGGGAAGAGATTATTTAAATAATCAATGAAAAGCTGATGGAAGCCAGGACAGAAGATTTACATATCAGTTGATAGAGGAGTCTGCATTTCAGTCTTAGCAGGAAATAATCTACAAGATTTTAGACTGAGTCTGGTAAAACGAACATGAAAATTGTGCTTAAATATTGCAGTAAGAGCAATGGTACCAGGTAAAAGAGAAAGGAGGTAACAGGGAGAGTTGGGGACAGTAGAAAGTTTAAAAATTCTTTTCTGGTCATCTTGGGCTTGAAAGAAAGGCTGGGTATATTCAGGTATATAAGAGATAAGTCTGCCTCAATCATTTATTTTTTCCTTAAAACTAGATTCTACTGTTGATAGTCTCATTTAATTCAGATGTCAGATAAGTACTTAACATAATAAATCAGGAGGCTAGAACAAAATTGGGCAGCCCAATAAACTTTCATCTGTCTCATGCAGTATGCTAAGTAGTGTGTTATGATAGATAAAGTGGACAGGAAAGGTCATGATAAATTGACATGTTTATTCTTCATATCATCAAAGACCATGAGAGGAATTTTTCCAGGTTTGTTTTATTTAGGGAAATGGCTGCACATTCTAATAGAGGTGCACACTTAACATTTTTCAATAATTTGATTCTAACAACAGAGTTCTTGAATATTTTGAAGTGTGGCAGATCCAAGGCTCGGTTGATGAACTTGTAGAAGCAATGATGGAATGTGTTAGAACAAATGGTTTGCTTCAGTGCTAAGGGTGGGCTGAGAGATGCAAGAACAACATAATTATTTGCTATCATGGGAAACATTTGAAATCACTCCTACAGCCTTACAAGGCACGATGAGATTTTATGTATCTTTTGTATGTAAGACATATCTTTTGTATTTGCATCCAGATGCATACAATTTCTCACTCCCTCTTTTTTTCCCTCTGTTTGTATACACACAAACATTGGGAGTTAGGAATTAAATCCCTGCTAGTTTGAGACCATGTCAATAGGGGATGGCTTCTAATGAAATCTCTGTAAAATGAGGCACAGTCTCTTTCAGACCTGAGGATGAGCCTTTGTTCCCAATTGTGTGTGTGTGTGTGTGATTTCAAACTATTCCCTTTCCACCTTGAGGGAGCTGGGTTAGTACTGTGGCAGTGGCATGTTCAGTTGAGGCCTTCATACTGTGAGTAGAATATAATGTTTGATTTTGGTGTCATCCACACTTTACAAAAATGAAGAAAAATTCAGTAGGATTTTAATAGGGTATTTATTAAAGTGTTTTGTTTCCTAAATGTGGTTCACTATTGCAATGATCCATAAATGCTACGCAGAGATTTATGTAGCAAGCGGTGTCATTTCTTTCCTAAGAATTTTAATTTTGGGTCCTGTGAATGAAGAGGCTTGCTTGCACCACTCTTAATCTCTTCAGATATCTCTTTTCCAGATATCTTCATAGAAACATGCTATTCCTAAGGGCCTTATTAAAAATGTTGGATTTGCACTGTATGGTTTCAGATTCAGCATTATCTACTCAATGTTTTTCATGGTCATTGTCTTGCATGTGCCATAGGGAGGGAAAGTAATAGGAGAAATCTGTATTTAAACTTACCTGAAAAGTGAGGAGAGAAACTGTTGTCATACCTGCTGGAGAAAAATGTTTAGATATTGACACAATCCATAAATTCATAGGTTTTAAACATGGATGACCATTAAATCATTGTCTCACCTATTGTATAAAACAAAGCCAGCAATCTCATCTAATTATTCCATCATTTAACTCAGTAAGTTGTAAGCATGAAAATAGCTTGTCCAGAAAAGCATCCATTAGTTTGAAAGTATCAAGAGATGGGAAGGCCAGCTCTTTCCATAGTAATCATTCCAATAGTGACTCAGTCTGCATTTAAAGGAGCAGGTGATTCCGTTCCTAATCTGAGTTTGCCAAGCTTCAAAGTTAAATCCTAAATCCTTCATATTCCCTTTCTTGACAGATTGGAGACTGTATTAGCAAGTGGAATGTTTTGCCATAAAAATATTTAGAACCATAAATTAAACTTCTTTTCAGCTTTATTGTGAAACTGAATTCCTTAAATCCCTCATTGTAAAATAGGTTTCTTTGCCCACAATTTGTAAATCTTCTCTGTGGCCCTTGCCTGTACTCTTCAATTATTCAAGACCCTTTTTAAGATAGGAGAGGAGAAGTAAGGTGCTTTCAATTCAGTCTGGTGATGTATTTCAGGGGAGCATGATTCACAGGTGATTCACAGAGATTATGCAAGACATGAGGCAGCTTCTGTGTTGCTTTTATGTTTCACATCTGCCAAGTTATGACAGTGTGTCATACCAACTCTGGTTTACTTTTTTTGTCTAACTGTAGAAAGTGTGGTAAAGAATCAAGAGCAAGAGGATCCTGAGCACCCATTTTTTATGTTTTCCTCCTCCTAAATATGCAATTCCCAGAGCTGAGATCTACAGAAGTATAACTTATATTTGTGAGTATTGTAGAAACTTCTGTAGACTGTAAGTTTTGGTACTGTGAATGATAACCCCAGTCCACCACTTGTCACTTGTTCTGGTGACACTGACATCTTTATTACAGACCGTAGTCTAGACTAAAGAGGGTGAAACTTGTTCATACCTTTCCTGTCCTCTTTCTTCTGTCTCAGATCCATACTGTAATCATGGGGTCTGTCAAATGACTGCAGCTCTGTGCCTGAAGTGGGGTGACATTTTTTTCCTGACATCATTTCCTAGATTGTGATCCCTGAAAGCTTTTTGCATTATGATTTGATGGTGATGTTAGAGTTTTAAAAGGGGATGAGGCCTAGAGGCCATGTGCTTCAAAGCAGCTTACCTGCTTTCTCAGTGTGGTACAGTGTGTCCCTCTTGCAGAAGAAATGCCAAAATCCAAACTTTTTTCCAGCTATCTGAAATATTGACATCTGTGCTGCATTCTGTGAGTTACAGGGGTTTGTTGTGCTCAGAAGCAGGAGCATCCTGAAGCATGTCCTGTTGGGGAACTTAGTTAAGTGCTGTGTGTAAGGTGGAAGAATGGCATAATGGAGTAGGACAAAATGTATTTCTTTTTGTCTGCATTCAATTTTTTGTCATGTTGAGAAACAGCTGTGAAAGGAGATGCCAAACTTGTAGCAGGAATACTGCTGGGTAGTGGGATTCTTGCACTTAGCTGTAGCTATTTCAGTGGATGTTGTAGGGCCAAAAATTGTGGTCTAATTGTCCAGAAATGGGCAGGTAGGTCATAAATTACTTCAGCTCTGAAATACAGTTTTTCAGAAAGGCAAGAACAATCATTCTTACCTTTATTAGCATCTAAACAAGTATCACAATAAGATTTCACAGGCCATCTCTTGTGTTTCTCTCAGGCTAGAACAACAATTGTGTTCCTACAATACCCTGTAAAGCTAAAAATGGCTTAACTATGGATTTCAATTTTTAAACAAAACACAAAGAAAACAATTTTAGCTATCAGGACTTGTTTCAATTACTTTTTGTTTATCCAGAATATCTTGGCAGTGTGAGTTACAGAATGGAGATTCCCAGCTAAGGGTTGAAGCACAGTGTATTTTTTTTTTTTTTTTTTTTTACTCCATGTATTACATTGCAAGTATGTGAAATTTTCTGTTTTATTTCTGTCTTTGCATTGCACTGAGGAAATCCAAACTGTGTTGGTGGGGCTGTCAATGCCATCATTATCAGGTTGGGTTTTGGAACCCATTTTGCTACTGTGTGACCTTTTATTCCAGTCAATAAAGTCCGTGGATTTTGTGTGGTGTACAACTGGAATAACATAGTAGTGAGTGGGACTTCAGAAAACAGCAGACAGCAACATATCAATATATTTATCACTTTTAAAAGGTTATGGCAGGTTCCAGTGGCCTAAGTAAAGAAGTTTCTTATTGGTTTACTTAAACATTACTTAAATATTTGATTTTGTGAATCATATAAGTCATTAAATATTTATACTAAAAACCTGCCTTTAATTGTCGAGTCCATAGAATTTCCAACCTGCAATGCTTTCTTATGCTTGCCTCACCTGCTAGGGTTTTGCAAGGGATCTCAGTTTATCCTCATGCACCCATCATATCCATGGCACATCTGGGTGAGGGAAGGGAAGGGGAGCAGCCTCAGCTCAGAAATTCTTCCTATGCCTCTTTTTCAAACTCATATGTTTTCCATAGCCACGTTTATTGGCATTATTATTACTATTTTAATATATCTGTGTATGTGCGTGTATTCACAGTGTCAGGGATGTGTCAGCATTCAGTTTTTGTTGTCCTAAATGCTGCTGTTTGTGTGTGCAGTCCACGCAGTTCAATCTTCCAGTCCTGTGCATTTACCAACCATTCAGGCTCTGTGCAGTATTCACACATATATTATGTAAAATAAAATAATAATAATAAAAAGAAAAACATTATAAAGACCGGGGGGGACTTGTGGATGGATTATTACAATTTGCCTATCATGGTAATGACACCTGTTAGAGGTGTGATACAAAAGGCAGTGACAGGGAGTGTAATTTAGTAATTGTAGCTATTGTGCTGTAGAGCTGGTCAGTTCACCAGGCAAGTACAAAGAAACCAGTGTTAAGGCTGAGCAGGGGTGGGTAAGCTTAATAGACAGAGCTAGTGCTTTACTGAAAGAAACTTTTGGTGGAGGGCTAGCTCCCAGGGGGAAGGAGTTAGAATGGATTGAAAAGAATGAACAAAAGTATAAAAATGGTACAGGTTTTCCCATTTCACTTCTTAAAGTGACAGGGGACTTCTGGTGATGAGCATGGCTTGCTCCACTGGCCAAAGGAGAGTGAGGGGGAGAGGGAAGCTTTTTGAAATACTGGGAGGGTGCTGATTTATTGCAGCTGCAGAACTGAGGTGCACCCAGGCCAGCAGCTGTAGCTTTCTTGCCGAACATCACAGTTGGCTTTGGCAAATTTTTCCTATTAAGGTAGTGGCAGAGAGGTAGCAGGGTCAGAAGGTAAGTTTGAGGGGTCGCAGAGAGCCACCGCTGGCAGGTCATAAACCTGTGCCCTGGACAAATCTGCATGTGCATATATGATTTGAGTGTTCATTTGGATGGCAAGCCTGCCAACTGCAAGTATTTGAAGACTTAACTGAGGTCTGAAAAGTTAACTAAGGTCTTCAGTGGCTTCTTTCCTGGTATAGAGAAGCCATAATATTCATGGAGATTTTTTTATGTTAAAGGAACTCAGGATACAGGGATAATTTGTTGCTAGTTCCTTTGTAAATGCATGTGTTTTGTAAGCTGTTTGGAACACAGACCTCATCTTCCACACCTTGGGCACATAGTGAACACTCAATACTTTCTTAATGCCAAATATCATTGGTTTTGATCATATCGTGAACCAAAGAACAACACAGACTACAAAAATTAATCTTTTTCCTGGTGCAGTATCGCTGCAGACCCCTAACAGACTATGTAAAATACATAGCCGTTAATTAATTCCCTGTTTCTGTAATTATGAAAATGCTAAAGCGCTTAGAGACTTTTCATACCAGACCTATCTCTTTTTAAAAAAAGTAATTTGAGATTGTCTTTATCTCTTCTCCCTCCACCTCCATGTGTATATTTGGTTTTCCACACGGTATATTGGTCTTTCTTCATGTGAACCTGTAATTATTGAACAAATTGCTGTCACAATGAAGAACCTCTTAGACGTTTATGAGGATGCATTAGAAAACAATAGGCCTGAGAGATAAGTAGTGAACACAGCACTGAAACATATTAAGGCCAGATTGAGTCATTTAACAGCTTTGAGAGAACAAGGAAGTAGCCTCAAGTTAACAAAGGTCCGCACAGCAGGGTGTTTATGCCAGCTAATACTAATTCACATTTGCTAAACAGTGTAAACAGATTTGCAGGCAACACCAGGCATCCCATTTAAAGGGATTAGGTGTGCTACTTCCCTATTGTCTGGGTTGGGGAATGTGGGGTGCTCAATCTGCTCCTTGCAATTAGCAGACACACCCTTGGTGCAAAGCCAGTGGCAGGGCGTTTAATCCATTGATTGGAAAGGTAATATTTCTTTGAACTCTGAAGCTTGTCCCGTGGTGTAACCTGCATCCTTGGTGACCCCACACCTCACTGTTAAAGTGACCATGCACTGTCTGTCAACCAGACAGTTGATAAAGGGTATTTGGTGTTCAAAATCTATGCCAACCGGCATATTGGTTTTGTTGCAGTCAGCTTGCCATGCTGCAAGAGGAAGGGAATACCTACCAGCTTTGTAATCAGAGTGTGAAAGCAAATACATTATAGCAAAAGCCAACTATTACATAGTTGTTTATAGAAAGAGCAAACCCAAGTGTTAATAAATGGGCCATCCCCATGCTCTAATGGTAAATGCAGGGTGTTGCTTGTTTATTTTCAAAGTGCACAGCCCTTACTAGCAACTTCTTTTTTTTTTCTCTCAGCAAAGGTTAAAAACGCAGCGGAGGATTCATGTGATATACATGCTATTGTCTGTAGGAAGTGATTCATGTTACATTCCTGCATTCCTTGTATCCTGTCTGTCATTCAGAAAGGCTATTTCCAGGCTCCTCCAGCTGGCTGGAGGGTCAATACAGCAGAGTTCCTCTGAGTCTTGGAAGGTAGTTAAAGAACCAGTCCCAGAGGCACCTTCCTAGAAAATTTTAACAAAAGAAGGTTGTGTCTAAACAGGAGAAGAATGAGCTGGTATTCAGCCGAGCACTTACGTATTGTCTGCAGGCATCTGGATTAATTGCAGATTATATGCCAAAGTAGCATGGAGTTTTGTGCCAATAGAAAGGAGCTGAAGCAGTGTGTGTGTCACTGGGTGATTTCCCTGCAGTCTCTGCTGGCCTTTGCTGGCTGGAGAGAAGCAGCTCACAGTGCTGAGCTGCTCTGGGGAGGAGAGCTTGGTGCAGACTGACAGCATGGGGTGTGCACACTCCAGGAATCACTGGAATCCACAGAATCCTGGAGGCATCTGGAAGTTTTGCAAACCTCCCAGCTGGCTGTTGTGAGCTGTTTCAAACAGTTACCCTAAAGGGTCACTGCTATGGGCTGGGCTGGTACAGGCTAATTCCACAAATTCTGGTGGTAAAAGCCTTACCTGGTGCACACTGAGCTTAAAATCTGCCTGTGCCCCTCTGGCATCATCAGTACCTGTTTTACCAGTGATAGCATGTCAGAAATCCATCTCTAGCTATTTAGGGATGCCTTCTTTCAAAGCTTCTCAAACATGTAAAGCATCTTCCTGGAAGTAGAAATATGAAGTTCACAGAGCACAGATGAAAAGGATTTGGCACTGGATTCCATTTTCTAAGAAAAGTAAAACAATATCCAGTCTCTGAAACCAAAGTCAGGGCTGTTCCACTCATTGTCTTTTTGGTTAAAGTATTGTGCATAAAATTATCATATAAGGTGTAAAAGAATGTTTTTTTCCAACACACCAGAAGTTGGATCAAAGGCAATGCACCTTTTCCTGAGTGCAGTCTTTATTTCTCATGAAATCACTGGGGCTCCTTGGTGGGTTAAAGGCAAGGATGTGGCTTCAGCCCTGCTTGTGGCCACATTCAACCTTCCTGGAGTCAGACTCAGTGTTTGTGTACAGTGTTTAAAGGATAATGGCAATAAACACTGCCCTCACAAACCACGGTAATTACTTCTACTGCTGAAAAAGCCCAGAACATGAACAAAAATATCATAGGAAAGCTATTTCTAACACTAGTGCTGCTCTTTATGGCTAAGTGGCAGCCATTGCTTTTTTCCTAAATTATGTGTTCTTTTTTCAAGCATTTAGATGATGCAAACCAGATTTTTGTGGCAGCATTATTGCTTATAGCCAAAAGAGCATTCAAGGAAACACTGTATTTCTGCTAAATTGCCATTTATTCAGAACACTCTTGAGTTGTTTATCTTTTTTCATTCTTCTGACAAATCAAGTAGCCATTGAGCCTGTATTTCTGAGTATAAGTTCTGTGATAATTTTAGTAAAAGTAATAGCTACCGTCTACATTTTGGGGCTGAGAGTATCCAGAGTTCTGGGTTTTGTTTTATTTTTAAAGAAAAACTTCCCAGGAAAATTGTTTTTCCTGTTTGACAGTAAAAGTTTGTTTTGAAACTTCTTCCTGAAGTGTAATGTTATAATAGAAATTTTGTTGATGTAATTGCACTCTAGTTATTCTACAGTTTGGTTGGGTTTTTTTTTTTTTTGTTTTGTTTTTTTGTTGGGTTTTTTTTTTCTTACCTGTTCTCTGGGCTGATGTTTTTAGTTTAAAAAAAATACTGTGAGCATTCACTAGAAAAATTCTGTGAATGCCTTTTAGGTTTTCATGTTGCTTTTTATTCACTTTGAATGTTCCTAATAGTAAGTGCTTAATGGAGTGAATGTTCCAGAGAAAAGAAATGGTAACAGATAATCATGCAAAGGTATGTAATTTGAATATTTGTCCCAGGCATGGGAATATGAAAGTTCTTTGGGGTTCATCCAGGCTGCAAGTAAGAGCAATAACATGAGGTGGAGGTGATTAATCAAGTGTTGCAGAGAGAAAAATATGAATTACAAGTAATCAAAACAGTATCTAGGACAAATAGTTCACAGGCAATCCACCGGCCACACATGTTCACATGAACAAATTATTGAATTGTTTCAAGGTAAGGACATTTATAAACATGGATATCTTTGTTTGCAGTCATCAACAAAAAAAAATATACTAATACACTTGAATAAATCATTTACATTACAGATGCTATAAAGTTCCACGGTTTTTCCTTTGAAATAGACCACTGTTTCTGTTTCACCTCTAAAGAGTGGGAAGTACAATCTTTACCTTAGAACTGACTTAAGCCTTTTGCATTAAATGAAATAAGCTGACAGTCAGCTCTATCCAATGCATGGCATAACCCTGAAAAATACTCTATCATTCACCTTTGAGCACAGTGCTGTGATTAATTTTAAAATATTAAAACTTAGACTGAAGGATCAAGATAAATATATTTTTATTTGTGTTTTGATTTTTGTAATTTCTGCAGTGCATGTCCTCTTGTTCTGCTGCTTGTCATAAGTGTTAGTTCCCTACTTCCAGGGAGGTTTTATAGGAATATTTTTTCTCTTTTCCAGGCATTGTAACTTTTATAGCTTAATAGTTTTTCATTCAGTTAGAGTGAATTAAGTTTACCTTAGGTTCTTTGGAACCCCTTAGAGGGCTCATCTGATTAATTACTGTGCAAAACAGATTGTTAAAATAACTAGGTTTTTATTCAGCTTCTCCTTCTGTAATTCATAGGCATTGATACTGGATGGGTGAGGTTAATGTGGGAGACATGTTCCCACAAGCTCTCTGACTGTGTCACTTTCCTCTCCTCCCCAGGCAGAAACAGGTTCCTGAGGGTGGGAACCATGTGGGATCCCTTCCTGGGCTGTGAGGTGTCTCTCCAGTGCAGTGAATTTTCTCTGTCAGCCCCAAGTAGGTGACCAACAGAAGAATCAGGATGGCTTTATGAACATGTCCTTATGAATTTAGTAGCAAATGAACTTTGTAATGCAGACTGCAGGCTGAAGTTAATTTTATTTATGGTTTTAGTTGTAGCAACAATAGCCCAAGCTAGAAAATATATCCTACTTTCATCCACACTCCTGATGTGTGTCGTGTGTGGGACAGCAGGGAGCAGCAGGGTAAGGCATGACTGAGCTCCAGAGGAGTCTGCTCCTCCATGGGTTCACACAGGTCAGGGGTTTAGTGGTTTGTGTAAGTGGATGTGGTCCTGCTCTTGAGCCAAACCAGACAGGCCTTAGTAGAGACATGGCATCTAGTTATACACTTCCTTATATGACAAATTAAGGTGGCTTATACCATTCTTGGGCACATTTATCCCATCCCTCTGCAACCTTGGCAGGCTCATGGCAACAAACCAGGCACGGTTTTGAGCCAGGCAGTGCAACAGAGTGTAAGGGTCACTTTGAAGGAAGGGAAACCACCTGTGTTGGGCCTGGCTTGTAATTTTATTGGATGCAACTGCACAGTGTGAATTGGGAAGGGGAAGACACCCTGTGTTCAGAGGCCTTTGTGTGTCCCTGTGTGGCTGAAGTTGTAGCTGTGCCCGTGGCCCGGGCAGAGGGATTGGGGCGGTCTCAGCCCAGCACAGGCAGTTCACTGGAGTTCATCCGCACTCACCTCCTCCCCTCATCCTCCAGCATGAGCCAGAGTGAATAAAACCCAGGAGAGTGAATAAAACCCATCCTTTTCTGGGGAGAAGGAAGCTGGCTAGTACAGGCTCAGAATGGGGATTTCCAAAGTTAATTCAGACCTGTAGGGGTGAAGTCCAGTATCAGTGTCTTCAAACAGACCTGGGATTTCCAAACCTAAATCAGGTTTGTAGGGACAAAGTCCTGTGTTATTCTCTGCAAACAGACCATGTGGCCAGCAGTTTATGTGTTAATAAACTGTGACCCTGTGTGTGTATAAGCTCTATTAATTTTTAAGTTTTCTGTGATTTTTTAACTTTAATTTACCATTTGTAATTTTTCTTTGACAGCCAGAGAGGTGATGAGAAGGGAGGAGAGCTGAGATCTTATGTACCTTCCTCTTCTGGGGTATAGGCCTCATTTTATGGAACTATTGAAAGTTCTCAGTAGCTTTGTCCCTTTTGGAAGTGCAACAGAAAGTCACTGCTGCACTGATGTCATCAAAGAAAAATGAGCTGGCATTGAGCTGAAAAGTGCATAAAAAGTTTATGGAACTTTTAAATAAGTTTTACCATGAACTGCAGAAGTGGATTTTGACTTGAACAAAACCAAATCAGGTGTTAAACCTTTCCACATTGATATGTTGTAATGGTAAGTGAAACTTTAAAGGCAGTGTTGAGAGGGGCAAAGTGCTCCATGGAGGGCCCTGGCAACGTGCACTGCAGGGGGATCCAGAGCAGAAGCAGGGCTGGGCCTGCCAGAAATCCATGCTAAAACTCACTTCAACAGGACCATTGCCAAGAATTTATCACATGTCTGTTTTGCCTTGATTTTATATTTAATTATCGCCTGCAAAAAGTCTGACTTCTAAGCATTAATTATGAAATTAATAAGAGAGTTTACAAGGCAGTGCTGTAAGGCACTCTGGGGTGTGTCCTGCTGGAGTGGGGCCATTTCCGAAGTTGTTGAAGTTGTTGCTCATAAAGTTTGTGCTTCAGTTTGTGGTCAGGACAGAACAATGTCCCAGGAAAAATACTGTGTAGTTCTGGTAGTGCTACCTGGCAGAAAGCTAACTGCCATGGAGGGCCCCAAAATGTGTATGGGCCGTGCATGTAGCAGGCTGTCTACTGAGCCAGAGGTGATGTGGCACCAAAGTTGTGAAATCTTCCTAGTAATCACTGCTCTGCTCTTTGCTCTTGTCTTTCCTGGGAAGTTCACACAGAAGATACTTGAATATGTTAAATACATTCAGGTTAAGATGCTGAAGTTTCTTTAAAATGTCTATTATTATTGTTATTATTATTATGTTTTTCAATTAGTATAGTGCCTAAAGGCTGCAACTGTAATGAAGACTTCACTGTACTGAGTATCTTACAGGCACATGATGAAATTTAGAATGTATGATGGTGATCAATTCAGTTGTGCTAGCTTCATGACTTGCTTCTCAGATGAGTATTGATAACTGATTTTGTATTAATTACTACTTTGTTGCAATCAGTTCTGACCTATAAGGGTGGTTTAAGCTGGTGTGCTTTTCTCTGTAATCACAGTGGTTTGGAAGTACATAATGGGCCAAGAGTTGATTTACCTCATGCAATGAATGGCCCTGGGCTTGTAGCAATTTGATCAAGTACCAATGGGCAGAGTCTTGGGTCTCAACCTCTGAAAACAAGGTGCAGTTTGGAAAGGAAAAACTTTCAACATACAGTACTGTGTCCCACAATGCCATTCCTGTCTGACTACTCTGTATTTTTCTGCTTACTGCACTAGTGCAGATCTTAGAAATCCCAAAAACCTTGCATCAAACCTTGTAGACTGAAGCTGCTGCCTCCACTGTTCCAGTCTGAGAGTTATTTTGTGGTGTGGGCCATTGCTCAGAGTGCTGTGACAGCTTTCCCTCTTGTGGAAAGAGCCTTCCTCAAGCACCTCGTGCTGCTCAGAAATGCAGAAACATCTCAAATATTTGAATTCATTCAGCACCAAGTCATTCAGAAATAAGCTGGCAACTTACCTGCCTCTTTGGAGCATAGGTGAAGTTGCTGCTTTCTGCCTGTAAACTTCCTGAGCTGAGGAGCACAGTCACCCATCAACTTAGAGGCTTGCTCTGCACTTGTCAGAGCTCCCAAAATGTGTGAGTGTATGGCACGTCTGTCAGAACAGAAGGCAGCATCCATGTGATTAAGGTTTATGATGTCTGTGTCCAGAGACACTGACAAATCCAATATAAATCCCTGAAATGAAATAATATAGACACAGATCTCTCCAGAGATGTACACACTCTGAGAACTTCAAACCCCATCACTGATGGGTTTAGACTGATTTTTTCAGGATGCTCTCCGCTAATTTGGAAGTCATTTAATGCCGTGTCATACAGATAATTGATTTGAACTGCAATTTGATATGTACACATTTCCAGTTCTTCATTGAGCATATGAGCTACTCTTGTACCTTTTCTCCCATGAAAATGAGCTGTTTCTATTTCAGCCAGGATTGAGTGTGGTTTTCCTGTTGCTATAGTAAGTTCCAAAAGTATGTTAGGAAGTAAAGAACGTGGCTGCTTTCATTCACAACTTACATATATAGACAAACACTAGTTCTGATCTGTTACACTACTGAATTAACAATGCCTGATAGGGGTAACACTGTTCTCCTCTGCTTGTGGCCAAAAATTGTCTTAGCTTCTCCCAAGCTTCTGCATCTCAGAATTGTAATTTGCAAACACAGGACAAAGATATGATGTGGATTTTTTTTTTGTTGTTGATTCACTTGATGAATTTACTGCTTCATAGTCTGTTTATGAAAGTTTAACTGTAGATTTTATCTTAAAATAACAGAGACTAATAATGGTAGGGTCTATTAAATTAATGCAGTGAGATACACAGATGTGTATTAAGGTTGTTGATGTGCTGAAGATTTCTTTGTGGGTAATTCGAATGACCATCCTTTGTGAAACCACATATTCCTTTAGTTTTTACGTGACAACATAGGCATGTAACATGTTTTTGGGTGGTAATGGGATTAAGATTTGGGCAGAAAGTTATGGTATAGGCACATTGAATTTTGTAATGGAAAATAAGAGGCTTTCTCTTAACCATGAGGAAAGACCAAATTGGCAGTGTGAGGCCATTGGCCTTCTAAGGTTTTCACTAAGGTGAAACCTTCTAAGGTTTTCACTTCTAAGGTGGTATTAAGTTCTGTATTAAATTATCTTAATTTATCCTGTGTAACTATACAGAACATTGGCTTGGCTGCTTATAGCTAGTCTGTTGGGTTTTTCAAACATGTGATGTTATTGTCTTCCTCTCAAGCATTATAATTGTGGCTTTTAATTTTTAAGGGTTTTTTAAGTTTCTCAAAGGATCCTGGGAGGAACTTCAGTTTGTGGTATATGTTGGCTTATAAGATAGATGTTCTATGACTGCCTCTGATCTGGACTCGTATTTTCACCTTTTCTTTCTGAACTATATTGTATTACCTATTTTTCTTATGTAATAAGATATTAGTTCTCTCATTAGAAATTTGCAGCCAGCTCCAATTATTCATTCTTATGAACAGACCCTCCCATACTGAGATTCTGAGAAAGTTAGGATGAAGTCCATAAGCACCTAATGTTCAACCAGAACCCAGACAATGAAATGTGATTGTAAGGCCGTGGACAGAGATCCCATCCTGCCAAGCACTTGTGAAAGTGCTTCAGAAGAGACCAGGTGAGCGGAGAAAAGGAGAAAAGGACACAGTTGCAGCTTTTGTTGAGTTACTTACTTTCACATTCTGTTACTCCATGAAGTCTTGGGCAGTGTATTTTGGGAAGTGCTAATTCTTTACTGAGCTCCAATGAGGAAAAATATGAGACCACTCGCAAACCAACTGTAAGAGGTTATGTGCTGTTGTGACTCCTCTAAGACACACTATTTTAAGCTCATTTTTGAAGATAAAATGTCACATTAGAAGTGCTGCAGTATGTTCTTTCAAAATGATGATGATTTATATTTTTATTCCTTTCTATAGACTTAATGGGTACGGAGATTGAGGAGCAAAACCTTAATGTTAGGGTGTTATTTAAGTGCAGCTAGTGTTCATGAGACACTATTTTTGTACCTAAAGCAATTAACTCAGTTGCTGAACATAACTTTTCCTTCCACCTAGACGCGTTTATTGTATGTATTGTGGATCCACATGTCTCCAGACGTGCAGCCACAAATCCCTCCATGCTATATTCCCAAACAGTTCCATAGCTCAAGTGCAATTAAGGGTCATCACATGGTTGTTTAGTTGAGGTAATAGATCAAAGGCTCTTTTATGCATTTGAGGGGGGATCATTGTCTGGAATGACAAAGCATATGGAAACCATACATTTTTCCTCACCTGGTCTGTTTCATTTAGACTTGTGTCTCCAGTCTTTGAAAGCCAGTATTAAAAACATCTATCTTCCTACCTCACTTGCCGTTGCTAAGTTCTTGAATACATGAAAACAAGTCCAGTGTAACAGAAGATCCTTAAAGTGACCACAGTGCTATGTTCTACTTGAGGGACTTCATTAGGAATGACTTGATCTTTGGTAGGAATATCTGGAAGAAGCTTCCAGCTTAAGCAAGGCACTGGAAGGTTATACAGAATTTGTAGATAGTATTAGTAGACATGGATTGACCAAACATGGTGTGATAACCTTGAAGAAGGATTTTGCTAAATATTAAAATATTTTAATGTTCCTAGAAGAAGATGGGTGTTATGGGGCTAAGAAGGAATATAATTTTCAGTTGGCACTGGAAACTTGGTTAGATTTTGGAATTCCCAGAGGAGAAATACTGGTATGATGTCTAACAGATAGTGACAGAGGTGATGTCTAAATTAAACATTCATGCTCCTTCACATGGCTATTTACTGAAATATTTATGTTGGAATATATTTCATTCTTTTTTATGATTAAAGTTTGCACGAAGAATGCATGTTTATTTATGCCTCAGAGATTAGGGTCAGTGCTATGATGTGAAAGGCAACTGATTAGATACTACTTTGGTTTAACAATTATGTACTGATTTATTCATGTTTCAAGTTTAAAAATATATTATTATTTTTTACTTTCGTAAACAAAACTGTGTATCTTGAAATCCCACAGGTTTCTATAATAGATAGCTATTAGAAGTAAAAACCAAAGATGAACGAACTATTTAAAAGATAATCCTGTGTTACAGATTGTAGTCAGAAACTTAAAAATAAATTAGCAATTCTGTAAAGGTTAATAGTGGTAATTGGCAACTGTATTGATGGGCTTGCTTTTACCATAGTAATTCTTTAGGTTTGATTAACACAGTGTTGTGAATAACAAAAATGATTGGATTTTTGCAGAATTTTCTCATGTATTGAAGCTTAAATCTTTTCAAATATTTTGGCCACAAGTATTTCTGCCAACTGCTTCTCTGCCTTCAGTGACAGGTACCACTCTTAGTTCTGATCTCTGTAGCTCCTATATAAATAGACTCATGTGACACTCTTCAGATCTAGTGTTCCCTGAGCATCCACACACACAGAGATATTTTCACTTATGAGCAGAATTTTTGGGGTTTTTTTGTTTGTTTGTTTTGAGTTTTCTTTGGTTTTTTGTTTTATCGTGGTTTTTTTCCCCATTCTGAATGCTGCTGCAAATATTTCCCAAGTCAGATGTCCCATTGCATTACCTCTCCTTGTTTTATCATGCCAGCAGCTTTCCATCTTCTAGCTCATCAGAAACAGCCTTTTAAAGTACTTTCTGAGTTTTCCCCAACTCAGTGCTTATCTCCTGCTCTTTGTCAGGAGATTAAGTGCACATTCATTTAACTAATGATGATTACTTCCATCAGCACAGAGTGGTTTTGGCTATTCTTCCACACATAGTGCCTCAACAAAAATTAACCCTGCTCACATATTGTGAGTGTGATTTCATGCTAGAACTGGACTAATCTAATGGTGAGCTGCCACTGAAAGGCACAGGTACAGACCTTCTCCTCATCTATACAATAACAGGTAATTTACTTAATACACACAGGGTAAATTGCTGAAACCTCTTGAGGTACCGTGAACTTTACATTTTGAGGTATTTACACTTACCTAATTGAAAATTTACCTTGCAGCAGAAATGGGTGTAATGGACTGAAATTTTTCTTCTTAAGTTTATGATGTTATCTTTTTTCCGTTTTTTGACCTCTATTTGTTGAAAATCTTGTTATTGCTACTTGACTTGAGATTAAGTAGTGTTCATAAAATATAGATGTATATTTTAAACATCAGTTTTTTCACTCTTCACAAATAGTTTGGACAGCTATATTACAAATTCCAGTATTTATTAATTCCTATTATAGAGGCTGACTTCACAACTGAATTTTTCTCCATTGTTCTTTTGTCTGACATTTTGACTTGGAGACCCTGGTAACATTTGCATAGTCCATTCACAGCCTACTTGTTATCAGTCTATCATGATGTTCTCCCACAAATTTCATATACTTCATTCCCCACCTCTATTCTTGCACTGTTGGGTTTTTTTGTGCCCAACACTAGAGTCAGTATTGAGATGCTTCTAAATGAAAGAATTTGTGTAATTTCCAAGAGACTCTTTCATGAAGATTGTTTGGATACTGAAGATTGGCTACCACAATTAACTCAAATTAACTGAAGGAGAGATTACTTGAGGTTCAGCTCAAGTTTCTGGCTCAAGGTAAATGGCTTCTACAAGCTGAAGTAGCTCCTAACCAGAGTTGAAATTTTTTAGAGTTGGTATTTTCTACAAATTTTTATTTAACTTGAAGACTTTCTTTTGACATTGCAGACATGTCAAGGCTAAACTCAGTTCAATAATTTCATCATTAAACATTTATTTTAAGTTAGGTTTCTTCCTCTCCAGTGTCAGGAGACCAGTCTTCCTGGGCTAGCACAGACATTTTTGAATATCCCCCTAAGTGAACATTAGCAAGGATTGAATGAGAAATGAGACATTTTGGTGTTTTGAAGAGACTGAAGGCAGACAAAATACAGTGTACTGAGGATTTTTATGAAGGAGCACCAAGGCCTCTACTGGATAAACAAATCCAAATCACTGAGATGAAAGTTTAGTTCTGGAAATAAATGAGGGCTTTTTGTTTGTCAGGTTTTATATATTGTAGCCTGCCCATTCTGGGAACACATTGTTTTGAATTGGCTTAGGTAGAATTTGCTATTTCTTAAGCAGAGAGATTACCATGAACAGTTTATAGAATTTAAGAAAATATTTCTTTCTGTAAAGGAAGATTTTTTCCTGACATGTCTCTGGAATGCTGTCATCTGTTACTTTCTCTAACACGTATAAGAGGAACGAGCAGCTAACATGGACTATTAGAAATCAAGCTGAAGAAGCCAACCCCTTTTTCTACACATGGTGTTCATATTTTATGTTAAGACCAGTTATCTTCCTGTAATTCTTACTGGCTTACTGAAGCTTCTGTAAAGAAGATTAAATTTTCTTACAATGGTGAGATGCTATGTGCTTTGATAAGGAAATGCTTCTTTTCTGTAAGTCAGTTGTTAGTAATACAACAATTATTTGATAATATTTCATTCACAATGGCATGCTTAAAATAGTTGCTGCCAATTCATTTTTAAGAAAATAATTACTTGTTTCTAACATCCCTAAAGAAACAATTATGTAATAAAAAATTACATGACTAACATATTTGTTACCTATAATAAGTGCAAGTATTCCTTGAATTTTTAAGCAATTTTGTATGGTTTTATATTTAAATATTGAAACCTATTAAAATTGTCCATGGAGATTTGTGGGAGAGGTTATCTATGGGGCTCTGCTAATTAATTATGATATATTTTACTTCCATGTGATTTGTCACTACTAGTCCTGTAAGGACTACAGGAAAAATCATTTGTTTAATCTGACTGGGACCTTGTGGCATTTAATTGTAAGCATAACTGTGATGCAATAAATCCAAATGAATTTGGACAGTGATTAACAGGGAGCTCCTTGATATGGTAATGAGATTAAAAAACTGGTTCCTAAGTGTTTCTGTGAATTTCATTAACATTTTTGCAACTAAACAGTTTCTAGGACAAGAGTGGTTGCTTGTTGACCAGTATACATTACTGGTTGAATGTAATCTTCATGAAGATATTTCTTTGTGTCTATGTAGAATGTATAGACATTTTTATGTGTGTGTATATGTATGTGTCAATGGAAAATGTACAAAGAAAATAAAATACAGATGATTTATACTGCATTTATATACAATGAGCCAAACAAAAATACACTGCAGAGTTAACCTTATTATTACATATATTTAGAAAATTCTAAAGTGTACTAGTGAACTAATCACAGATATGTAGTTCCTGCTGTGAAAGCTTATTATCTACGACACCTGCAAATATTTAGACATCTGCATAGCTTTACTACTGTGAGTAGTTCTACTGATTTTGTTTATTTGTTTGTCATATTTATGCCCAAATTTGTCATTACATGGCACATTTATGACAAAAAAGGAAGGAAAAAATCAGAAGTTTTATATAGTTATTCAGTAAACATATAGGTTGATCCTTTCAGGTGCTCTGTTCATCACATTGCTAGAAAGCTGAAGTTTTAAAGAATATATGTATATTTTTGGTATTTAGCAGAATTATTGCAAAACTATAGAGAAGAAAATTAGTACTTTCTTAAAAAGCATCAAACTGCTACTGGACTTTAAGGCAAAGGAATATTTTCTTTGTTTAGCCTTGCAACTCCTCCCCTGCTTATTTTAGTCTATTTCCAAAACTTGTCTCATCTTCCTCTGTGCTGATCTTTAAATGGACTTGATATTGTCTCTAATTGTTTGATCGTCTTTCTTTTCTTTATTTTTTTAATACTTTTATTGCTGAAAAAATTTTGATTTTTTGGAAGAGCTAAAGCTCCATTTTTTGTAACCAGTGTTCAAGTAGCAGTGGTGCATTTTTCATATTCTGCCCTGGGAAAATGCTTTTCTGTGTTCTAGAAGGACAAATGGTTCAGTTTCTCCAGCTTCTCTGTTGCTCAGCATTAGGATTGTTAACCAGAGGTCACAGTCACTTGTCATTGGAACTCTGTGTGTCACCAGTAGAAGTGAGACTGTGCCACAAAACAGAGACCTAGCAGAGGTTAGTTTTTTGACTTAAGGAACAAGCAAGTCTTGAATTTGAGATTTACTGCCAACCTTCACATTTGCGTCACATTTCCCTTTAGGCTCTAGCTCGGGGAAATCTTTGCTGTGAGACACATGGTATTTGGGTGCCTGCTCATCTGTTTGTTACAGGAAAGGAGAGTAATGCAGTTCTGTGGGAGCAGGAATCATTCAGTGGGGCTTATCTCTTAGGGGATGCTGCAAACACCCAGCTGCTCCATCTGCCTGTGTGCAGGGGTTTGTGTGTGGAGCTCAGCCTTCTGCTGACTCTTCCATCTACAGCCAGCACACCCTCCAGAGGAGGTCTCTTTGTGCTGCCGTGTAAATTTGTCCCTGCATTCCTTGCACCCCTGATTTTGTGTGTCAGTCACTCCCTTGGCTCCTTTTTGTTTGTTCCATGAAATCCTGAGAGAAGGAGTTTCAGTGTGTCTTAGGGCTATTGTGATGGCAGTTCTGTCACCAGCAGAATACAGGTTTCTTTTTTCTGTTTGCTAGCTGTATTATGGAGAGGGCTTTGAGGCAACTAACCCTCCCACAGCTGCAAGGCAGGACCCATGATGCGAGTGGTTTAGCTACTTTTGTTTTGTTTTTAATCTGGATTGCAACTTTATACTTGGATTGATTTTTATCTTTGGGGAAGAAAATGTAGATTGTTTTACTAACAATGGGTAAACATTCATACCACAAATGGTGATGTGACCTATATTCTGTTGCTGTCCCCCATGCAGAGCTCTCTTTGCCTTCAGTGGAAGCCCAGATGTAGAAATGACGGTGGGAACTGGCCACAGGCAAAGTTGCATTTGTCTTGTAATGGGCTGGAAGAATTTGCAGTGGTGTCCCCTGAGCTCCCATGGCACTGTGATGCAACAGATTTATTCAAATCAGTAAATGAAAAGTTTTATTCAACTGAATATCAGAAGGCATTGATTGATTAGGACATTTGCTGTCACGTGCTGTTTGTGTAGAGGTTACTGCAGCTGCCCTGGTCGCTGCATCGTTTGTGTTACAGAAATCCATCAGCAAAGGTTGGGGTATCCACAGCTCCACCCCAGCTGAGGTCTTGGTGCCTGAAGAGGTGAGATTAGCCACATAGTGATGGTACTGCTAAAATCTGTAACTCAGCCATGGTTAAAGTAGTGGTTAAACAGCCAACATTCATTGTTTTGATTACAGCCATTAATTAAATGCAATATTCTTTGCAATGACATTGCCAGCATTATTTCAGGCTGTTTGCAAGCTCAAGAACATCGTCATATCTTTGCAAATTGTTTCATTTCATGGCTGTGAAGGTTTTCCTTGTGGCCACAAGAGTTAGAGACACATTTCTGAAGAAAGCTTAGATGTTGCAGTTAAATATTGCAGCAGACAGTGAACACTGCATCAAATTCTGTGTCTGTGTTATCATGGAATATGCAGAACCGCGTTCAAAGGTTGCACAACAACTGTAGTATAAATATGGGTTTTTTTCTTTTTTCTGTGAGAGACACATGATAAAAGTGCTGTGAGCTACCTAGACCTCAGAGTTGCTTAATAGCTTGTGGGAGCAGCTACTTGCCAATTTTAGAGCATCAGTCTATCTGACTTAACCACACGTAGACTTACTGGCAGGTCTGCTCAAATCAGTGGTGTAATTATTTACTTCTTAAAGAGAAAACAGGCTTACATTATAATGACCTTACAATAACTTTCAGTTTTATGTGGAGAAAAATAAACAGTTGTCATTTCCTTGTTATTTTGAGGTTTGAGCCTTCACCACAAAGGTTTTAAATATTTACTAACTACTATGTTCTCTGAAATTTCTCGCTTTCAAAATACAATGAATTTATTCAAGGAAATCTTTTTGTTGCACCAAGCATCATAGTCTTGATTATAGAATTATAAATTATTAATATATATATATGAATTAGTATCTTTACCCACCATTTTTCTTGTTATTACTTGAGTTTTAATTAATTCAAAATGTTTATTTTTACTATTTAAGCTGCCAGTTAAAATTTCAAAATACAAAGGGTTTGTTTCCTTTTTTTTTAATTTGTGATATAGCCTTATTCCTAGGAAAAAAAAGTATTTTTGGCATTGGAAGAAGAAATAAGTTTGCCAGTCTCATATTTGAAAAGTAATTTTGCATCAGAATGCTCCCCAGGAGTTTAATTTTGTTGATAGCAAGGAAACTGAGTAATGAAGTGTTTACTTTTTCTGTTTTGTTAATGTTGGGGTTTTTTTTATTTACATTAAACAGAGTGTTTTCATTTAACCAATAATTAATTATTCTCTCTTTTTCCTTACTTGCCTGACATTGATGATTTGTAACTCCATTTTTCCTTTTAAACCTTTTTATGTATTTCTGGTAGTTACTTTGAGATCTTGAGCACTCGAAGGACATTAAAAGACATGGAGCAGTAATTTGGCTACTGTGAGGGAAGGCAGCAATTCTGGGACTGTAGCAGGGCACTAACGGTCAGGTGGATCTGGCTGTAGGAATTATTAACTTTAGATGTATATTTATAAGCAAGAATTGCATCAATTTCCAGTTTCTTCTAAATGTATGACTCCTGAAGCTTGTAAGCAGTGGTGCTTTTTCCTGGGAAATCACTCATTTTTATTTCAAATGAGAACAGAAAGTTGAAATATCCTTTTTTTTTTTTTCTTCTTCTTCACTGAAAAGGAAGCTCTACAGACTTTTGGCTTGGAAACACTAGAATGTTTTGGGTTGTTTGGAAATCTTGAAATTAGGCTTTCCAGTGTTGCCAAAGACTGTTGAACTATTTCATTCTGGTTAGACCTTTACTTTCCCAAATTGCTACCTGGCTCTGTGGTAGTTGTGAAGTCTTGCTGCTGGAGCACTGAAGGAGTTTGGCTTCCTGATAATGCAATTCCATGATCCATCACATCCGCTGATCCAGTGGCAGAGTTTAAGAGTAGACCTTGGATTCAGCCACTTTAGTTAGGTCTGGCAGAGAAAATGTCTCTGTGCAGCTGGTGGCTCATCATGTCCAAGGAGTCTAGACCATGGCAGAGAAACTGTGAGCTCTTCCAGAAGTTTTGGAGAGTTTGTCTGATTCCTACCTGTGCCAGATGAGGAATGCTCACACATGTTTTGCCATCTCTGCTGTCATGATGACAATACCTCTAACAGGAAAGCAGCAGCCTTAGCAAGATACCTGGAGCAAGAAAGGTGTGAATCTGACAGTAGCATCTTAAATCATTTGCCATTCAGACCTATTCTCAAGATATTGTTGGATAAAAATTCTCTTTTCTCTGCTACTCCTCCCATAGGAAAATGAAACCACACTAGCTCATGCTAAAGTATCTGAGTACCAAAATGAAACTTTTAGTTTTGCTTCAATGCCTAGTCCATTTTAGCCAAAGATTAAATTAAGGCAAATTTCTCAGTAAATTTCGTAGCTAACTTAGCACAAAGAACTTCACAGTATTTGGAGTACTGTGGTATAGATAAAATTTAAATTGTATTTGCAAATTATAGAATTAAAATAAAATCTTCAAACTTCAAAAACCAGATGCCTTCCATTACTGCTGACACTGCATAAGCAAAGGCTCCTCCTCATGAGGAATTGTGTGTTCTGGCTTTGTTAAGTTTCAAAACCTTTGCTAAAATAGTACTTGCCAAACATATAAGAAATCATGAAGGGTTTATTTACAATGCTTGATTTCCTTTTAAGTCTTGATAGTCATTGTATTGTTTTTTCCTGAAGTGAAAGTTACAAGTAAATAATAGTGAAAGTTGATGGGGAAAAGATAAGAGCCCTTTCTGTGGTGGTGGTGCTGTGTATTGTGTTGTGGATCGTTCACAGGTAATGCTCTTTTGGGCTGGAAGTGGAGGTGGAAAGTAGAAACTTCCTCCTTTGCTTTTGTCATCACACATTCTCAGCTCATTATCCAGTTGTGTGAACTGAGAGTTGTATTTTCGGAGCCCCAAATATTGCTCTGTACGTTTTAGCATCTCAGTATAGGTCAAGAAGTATATGCAGTGTACTAAACTGGGAATTGTGGGGTGGGTGGTTGTTTTGGTCTTGGTAATAGAAAATGCAAATTATTTTGGGTGGGGAAGGTAGGTATATTTTTGTGCAGAGCCCAATACTAACAAGTAAATATTTACCTTGGAGTGATAATGTCATGTTACTATGCTATTTCATTGTGGGAATAAGTAAAAGGTAAATGTTTGCTTTTCAGTTACCCTCCCCAGAGCTTTTAATATAATACTGTTTAAAATCCTTATTATATCATAAAAAGCCAGTTTTCTCTTTTTACAGAGAAAAAAACCACAAAGACAACAGCAGTTCAAGCTTCTCTCAAGGCTCCATCAAGTGCCCATCCTGCAAGAGCAGCCTCTAACACTCCCCTTGTTGATGTTTGTTGTCCTCAGCCCCTCAGCTACTGGCATGGCTGCCAGAGGAAGGAATTTTGGTGGTCATTTTTCTGATAGGGACTTCAATTGGAAGTGGATTTCTGCCTCAAAGGCTTGTCACTCAGCAGTAACTTGTGCCCATTATTGGCTTGTTTTGTTTCTGCTGTTGTCTTGTTTGGGCCTGATGCAGAATCCTACTGTTTATTTTGTAGATCCTCACCTGCCTTTGTAGTTATCTGGACTATAACAAATCACTGAACCAAGTTTGTCTTCAACAAAATTGAACTTGATACCTTTTAGACTTGCTCTACTTACAAAAATGAGATGAATTCAGGGTGTGCCAGTCACAATTAGAAAAGATACTCCAGCTATATTACCTATTAGACACACTTCTTTCCTACCCACAGAAGACCATGAATGGTCAGTCATCTTTGCAGCTCTTGTGAACAATTTTCCCTGTCTTTTGACAGAAGTGGAATTTTATTTTAGGTGACTTAATCGTGGAGTCTTGGTAGAAGGTGAGAATAACGATAGAGTCTGGTCTCTAACCTTGTCAGTGCTGATAACCCAGGCTACACATTCAGATTTCAAACAAAGGAAAGTTTCTGTCAGTAATCCTGAAGCTGATTTCCACAACTTCCTTGACAGGAGTATTGAGACAAGGAAGCTTCTAAAAACTTCCTTGGAACAGTGCTGAAAGATAAAGCTATCTGCAGGGGAACAGCTTATAATGAGGGTGAATCCCAGCATGGTGAGGGCAGCAGAGAGTGATCTACAAAAAACCAATAACAGTATTGCCAAAAGCAATGGCTGGAGGATCTTACTGTGTTTTGGCACAAGATACGGGAACTGGAAGTAAACCAGGAGTAGATTTTGTGTGCAGAGCTAGTCAGGAATTGTTGTATTTGTGTACAATGTTTATTTGCTAAGCTTTATGGTCAACTTCATTACTCTTCATTTTATTCATTATTATGTCACTGAGCAGTAACTTGTTAAAAGATTAAAAGTTCCAATTGGTTGCTCATGCCTAAGGTATGTAAATGCTTTGCAGCTCCGACTGTAATTTACTGACATTCTGGCAATTTGCACTTAAATAGTTTATGCACCCACATATACTTGCACACCAGCACAGTGCAAGTCCATAAATTAGCTGAGTATAGAGGGCCTGATCTTATGATGCACACAAATATCTCTCTTATTTTGTTTGGATTTGACCAGTTTAAAATGCCTGTTAGAGAGATCCTCAGAGAAAAGCAGTGGCTTTTTCACAGCTAAAACCAAACAAAGCTCCTCTAAAATCCAAGGTGCAACAGTTAGTGTGGAGTTTCTTCTGATCAAAAGTTTCATAGAACCAGCTCTTCAAACAGATCACCTGTGTTTATACATGTGAACAAATGCACATATGTGCACACACAATCATCAGTATAGATCACCATGTATGTCTCCACATATACGTACATTTTCAGGCATATAATTTTTAATCAAATTTTACCCTTCCCATGCTTAACACATTCTTCTAATTTTCATCTAGCTTTACAAATACTGCTTGTGACTAGTGATAATTCTTCTGTTAAAAAATTGGGTTTTGATACCATGCTGCCATGTCCTCAAATCTAGTACAAATGCTCACATTTTGAATCTTTATAGCAGCAAATTCATGGGCACAAATTTATTAAACTCTGCCTTGAAGTCTAGAACAAGGTGTCAAACACTCAAAGTAATTATTCTCTCCTAAGAAAACAGATTATTTCCTCAACCAGATCTGCAAAACCATGCAATACAGTGTGAACTTGGATAGTGCAAGGTTCGTATGACACTGCAGCCTTTTCTCACTAAGCTAAATTACAGTTTTGGCCATAAAAGCAGATTGTTCAAAATTGATGAAGTGCTTTTATACAGTTTATTGGCCTTTATATGGGCCCCAGGTGTTCCTCTCATTGGAATTTAAAAAAAAAAAAAAAAAAAAAAAACCAAAACCAAACCAAAAACACTTTGTCATTTGAAACTAGACAAAGATCAGATCTTGTAAGAGATTTTGGAGATTACTATAACAAAGATGTGTCTTTTTAAAAAATGAAAATTACTTACTTTTATTGAAAACTGTTTCATTTCATGACTTCACAGTATTGGGAGTAGAAAGTGAAATATATTTGTAAATTTTGTTTGGTGTATAATCATACATGGTTCTGTTTCTTTACAAATATGGGATGCAGTCCTGTCATACCCATCCTGTAATGGAAGAAATAGAATATGAAATTTAGTAAAAGAAAAGTGAATTACACAGGGTTTTTTTTTATCAAACTGCAGAAAACAGAAAGTTTTTAATGACTTGGGAATTTTAAAATTTATTTTAAATGTTTCTTACTTAATACTTATTAATTGTTACACTGAATACTCAATTGAAAATATTTTACCACCCTTTATTAGCACAAAATTTCTTACATCCAGTAGAATCAATCTGCTTATAATATGCAATACTGATGTGTGATCGTTTAGCTTTAGAGGGATGAGTAATACCTTTGTATTCCATCACCCATTATTTTCCCCAAATTTATCAACCAATCTGATAAAATATTGTCCCCTCCAATACTGCTTTGCACAAAGGTGGCATTCTCTCTGGAGGCACTTCTGGGGAGTGAAGCTGTGTTGTTTTGAGCTTGCATCAGAGAGAGAGCAAGGTGCTTCATTTTGTACCTTCTGCCACTGTTTTATGTTTCTTGAGTGTCTCTTCAATACAAGCATTTTCAATGAGCAAATTACCACTCTGAAAGCCATAGTCATCTTCTCTTGTTTGTTTCTCAAAATGTGATACTTCTTTATGGTCTGTTGTACTTGCCAAGGTTAGGTTAACTTTTTCCTACATTAACTGGTAAACCTAAAAAATTGGCAGTTTTTATCTACCAAGTAAATGCAGCAATTTGTGGTTTTTGAATGAGGAATTTGAATTTTGTTAGCTTTTTTTTCTTTTTCCTTTTTTTTCCTCTTAAGTGTAGTAGTTCAGATGGTGTCTTTTTCCCTCTGCTCTTGATACTTATAGTTTGGAAAATAAGATATAAGTGCAAGACCTAAAGCGGTGGCAAGGAGTGACAACATTATAATGTCTATTTTTTCTAAAATTATCAGAGTTTCTCCTTTTGACTTACAGGGGCAGAGAAGATGGTCAGTCTCCCCAGAAGATAAATTCTTTCTCTCTGATAAACTCAGAGACCATTCCACATAAACTAATAGTGACTGTCAGGGGATAAGCCATTCCAAGTTGGTTGAGAGCCAAGCACTTTTTTTTACTCACATGTAAAATAACTATTGAAATCCTGAAGTCAGTTGTGAAAATGCCAGGGATTTTTTGGAACCAGTATAAAGCCCTCAGGGATTTGTGGCAAGAAATGATTCCACACCGGTCAGTGAAATGCATAAAAAGCCTTGACAGTCTTCTGCATGTGGATTTTCCATTTGTCTATAAGCAGAATTAAAAAAAAAAAAAAAAAACAAAAGTTTTCCGTTTTTTTAAAAGAAAAATTTAAAAAAAAAAAAAAAAACAAAAAAAAAAAAACAAAGCCAGAAACATCTCTGTCATTTATTACCATGCAAAATAACATAAAGGAATGTGAAACCATCAGAGATTCCTGAGAACTGAAGGTCCAACCAAGCTGTTACTTGTGATTTGAAGTTAATAATCAGGTATATTTCTCAGATGGTCTCTTTTATCCTAATTCTGTTTTCCTGCATTTAATTATTTATGCCTAAGAACTGGAGGGCAGAATTTCTGTCATTTTTGGGGCTGATGCAGTTATTCAGCTGCAATTACAGGCAGTGGGATATGGGGAAAGAGGAAGCATTGTTGTTTGTAGGGAATCACTTATTTTTAGCAAACCTTTTAGAAAAGCACTACTTTTTGTTTTAAAAAGAGCTGTAGAAGACCACTGAAATGCAGTCAGACAAGTTGGTGGTACTTCCATGTAATCACTTTCAGTGCTTGTGTTTCTGTCTTCACCCACTCTTCTTCTTTCCCTGCCATATCTTTCCATCTTACACACACTTGTATCCACACTCTTTTCTTTCTTGAACAGAAATGTACTGGCTTTTAGTTTCCCAACTTTAAATTGATTAGACCACATTAATTTTTAAATAAGTGTCACATATCCTTAACCAAGCGCTAAAAGGTTGAGAAGGCTTCACGGCGTAAAGCCTGATCCAAAACTCAGTGAGAAGAATTATAAAAATGCAGGCTGCCCTTCATTAGCCCTCATGATATCTCCTGACAGGCAGTGTGTGCGTGCTCTGCCATGCCAGGCCAGGGCAGGACCAGCTGCCATGCACCATTTACCCTCTGTCAGCAGCTTCACTCGCCGCCCGGGCAATACTGCGCACACGAGTCTGTCACGCGTCAGCATCAATTAGGCTCAGTTTGCTGCGCTTGGGAAAAGCAACAGCCCTGCTATTAACCATTTGATTTCTCCCCGCCTACCCCAGTCAGCATTTGACTCCCCAGGAGAGCTGTTGGTTTTGGCAGAAGCCTGGTCGTTGCTGTTCTTGCAAACGGCAGGTTTGTTTTAAAGTAATGCACTCGTTCAGGCGAGTTGGCTTTGCTGCGAGGAGTTTGGTTTGTTGGTAGTATGATTTAAACAGGGAAGTTAGATACAGCCTGTGCACTTCCAGATTTGCCCTTCACCTGCTGTGAGGACTTGTTGATGTCTCTCTGTCTGTCTGTCTGTACACATACATCCCTGTGCACACGCACACACAGATTGTAAGCTTTAAACTTATCACAAGGCCAAGGTACTAAAATGTTTAATTAAAACTCTATCTTGCTGTATTATATACTCAACATTTTTCCAGTTTTCCAGTTGTGGATGCATCCTTGCATTGTTGTTTTTCTGGGTATTGTTGTTTGAATTGATTGTTGCTAAAATTTCCCCAACTTTGTGAGAAACCAACATGTGTGGTCATGCCTAAATTGGAGTCGCTGTTTTGTGGCTTTTCACCGCTGTGATGAAGGGGGTGGGGAGCAAGAAGACCACCCATGGTGTGTCCTCGTCAAGCAGCGTGGTGAGCAAATGGGTTCAGTGATGTGCAGTGAGTGCTGAGAGAACAACCTCTTCTGGCAAAGTTTTCAAGCACTTCCCTCCTTCCCCCCCTCCCCAAAATGCAGCTTCTTCCTCTGTGTAAGTATAGAACACCCATGACTATTTATATAATAAAAGAGCTACTGTGTACTTTAGTGGATAGTTGAAGACATTTTCACAGGTCTGTATCCACATGGGATTTATGGAGACTTATAGGCCTGGTCAGTTTGTAAAATCGTGATAGCCCAAGAGACTGTTGTCAGATGTTGGTAACAAGACAGTGTTTGAAAGGAATCAAAACAATATAAATCCTATGAGATCTGTGGCAGCAGGATGGGTTCTAATGGAGAGGAAGACAGGGTCGACCACCACACAAGAGAACAAGGAGAAGAAAGTGTTTTTTCTCTTTCAAGCTTGCAGCACCAGCAGGGGTAAGCAGGTTTCTAAAAAGAATCTCATCAGCGGATCAATCCAGTGTAACAGATGGAGTGCACAGATATTGTCTATCAGATTTCCATTGCATGTGGCAAACAAATACATTGTTGCAACTGTTAGCAGCAAAACTTTCCCTTTTTTTAACATCATAATTACCAAGAGTTGAAAAGAGCTGTGGGTTAATGATTTCCTAACAATAACTATGGGGGGTTTAGGGGATAGTGACTTCCCCAAGGAATACATTAACAGGAGATGTAAAGTCTCTGAGCATCTTCAATGCAAGGGTTTGGATCTGCAGAAATAACTGCCTATAGCAGTGCATTTTGAAAAGTGTAAATTTTCTAGGAGAGGGGACTGGACTGGATCTTCATCTGCTGTAGTTGGCCGGTTTGCATTGAAGACAGTGGGGGAAAACCAGTCCTTACCAGCTAAAAGTTTTGAGCTTTGTTGCCTTTGTCAAGCCATTTTCCCAACCATTTAGGATGTCTGATAATGGTTCAGTGTATGCACAATTGCAGGCAAAGTGTGAGGCTATGAATTAATTTCCCAGTGTTATTAATATTGCTGGTTTTATTTAAAAGTTAGTTTTGTTCAGTTGTTGATGTAAAAATCAAAAGTCTGAGTGCAAATTTTATTGAATTGTGGAATGGTTTAAGTTGAAAGGACTTTTAAAGATCATGAAATCCAACCCCAAATATGTCATGGTGTCTCAGCATCTTCTGTACTGATTCATTAATCCTGGAACAGAGAGAATGAAAGTGAAGTAATTAATGTATGGTATTCTTGGTGTTGGTGCACTTGCAATAGGTTCAGAAGGATGGGTATCATGGGTTAGGTGGTTAGGCTTTTAACAATAACATGTTACAGTTGATTTTTGTGAATAATAGTTGTTGGGCCTAGTAAATAGTTAAGAACGAAGAGATCATGGTTTAGTTACCATTTAGTCACAGCAAATATGGACAGGTAATTTGAAGTTTCTCTAGGCTCAAACAAGCCACATGAGTGACAGGGTGGGTTAGTTCTGTGGACTAATTGGAAAAGGACTGGACAGATTTGAAGGCACAATTCAGTTGCCCAGCGATGCAGAACTGTGGCCACTTGAGATGGCACAGGGCGTCTCCCTTCTTTTTGCCAATCCAAAGGAGCACAGGTCTCCCACAGATCCTTTATCCATAATGCTGACCCCATTGAGGGTGTCTTGAATAATATGACTGTAGGGACCAGGGAGGAAGATCCAAGACCTGGTTCTTGACAAAATTATTTCAGTTCTAGAACTACTATGAAGCATTATTGTGCATAAAGCTTCCAAGTCTTTCTGTGCCTGTGTTTCCCAGTTTGTCAAGGAAGCTGTTTAATGCAGGGACTAACTTTGTATCCCTTGGATAAAGTATGATTAACCTAGTTGGACTGAATGACTACAATTACACCTCATTGAGGAGGTTTGAGAGTGATTCTGCTCCAAAGAAACCAAGTGTCCAACCATAGAACTATCACATCTGCCTTGACCTTAAGTATCATCGAGTTTCTGGCTAACATTGTTATTCACAATGTTTCTGATCTTAGAGGTTTAGCCACAGGAAAGGAGGATTCTGAAGAAGTGAAAAGTGCAAATGTTTGCACAGTGTCTAAAACAACAGAATAGATGCATTTTTCAGCAAGTATTACATTATTCATTATTTTTAACTCATGCTCTAAGCTTGCTGTATTTCGTCAGTAATTGAGCCACCTCAAATTAAAATTGCATTCAGAATCAGCTCTTATGGAAAGCCCTCACCTCAAAGCATTTTTTTCATTTTAGTCTCCTCTTTGGTTCCAAGAATTCTAAAACAAAATCCAAAATAGCATTTACACCCTTGCTTCCTCCTAAATACCTCGTGTCCATCTGGGCCTACTTTCTTTGCACACTAACCCTGTAATTCTACTCTGCAGGAGCCCTGGTGCCTTTATAGTATCATAACCAGTCTTTACATGTCTGTCTAGCTATTGAATAACCTTGAGTCTGGGAAGAAATAACTACACACCCAGCCATGCCACCCACCCTTTATATGCCTATTAATTGAACCCTACCTTCCTTTTGTCTCCCAAAAGAATGAAAGTTAACACCTTTGAACACCTCTTGCCCCAATAAAAATTATTTGCCTTATTTTCTCACAAGACCCAAAGACTGCTTACCCATAAAGTGTGAGAGGGATGTGGAAATAGGTAGATATTCACCTGATACTCAAGAGTTCTTATCACAACCCTCAAAGTAGGAATGTGAGGTGTGCAGAGAGCATCTTGCACCCAAAAGTACAGTTCTCTAATCACAGAAGTACTTTTGGGATGCATTATGGGGTACTTGCCTTGCCTTTAATTGCTGTGCATCCAGGCCCTTTCATGCCCACTAACCTGTGAAGTGTGATGGTGTCAGGACACCTGGGGTTTATGTAAATACAGAGAGCCCTACTGAAGGCACAGGCAAACCTGCAGTGTGTGTAAAGGAGGGCTGAGAGGGTCCTTCTGGAATTAAGCATTCTTGAATAGAAGCTGTGCTTTTTCAGAAACTGCCTCTGTGGAGACACAAGAATTAGTGATGAGTGGCTTTGGTGAGAATTCTTGTCCATCCACCTCACAGGGCAAAATTTCCTTGCTAGTGGCCAGTGTGTTTGGAGGGCTTAAGTGAGCTTGATAAACTGTACAACTACATGACAATGTCATTAGGGATGTAAATAAGAGTTTCAGGAAAACCATGATAACAGGAATCATAAATTAACAGTCAGGTATTGGCAGAATTTCACTAAAGGAAGTAAGTGAACTGTGTGTGATATTTATGGATTACATGTATATATGTAAATATTCATGATGTTGTGAGTGAAAGGAGAGCAAGTAGGCTTAGCATGAAGTGGTTGTTTTTACCAATTTAAGTTGGATTTGGTCCTACTAATGTAAATATTTATTCCTGAATGGCTTCGAAAAAATGGGGATACAAATTTAGCAAATAGACTTTTTTTCTAGAGAAGCCAATGTGATTATGGAAGTGAATTTGACTGAAGGTAACAGAAAGAGCATTAGCACTTTCAGGTAGACTATGCTGTTTCTGAAGTAAATTTTGATATATCATAGCCAGTCATCTGCCTCCTATATCTGTTTGCCTCAAATCAGATATTTTGTTACCTAGTAATAGTGCATCCAATTATTCTCAAGGAAAAAAAAACCCTACCATTTATGAAACAAAAGGTTATTTTGAGACTTAGTAAAGATTTGGCTTAATGAATAACCAAGGTACCATTATGTGTGTACTTTCTTCTGAAATACCATTGAAATAGTAATATTAAGCTCCCTTTGTTCTCGTAATCCTTGGTTTGAAATACAAATGGAATTTAAGATGTTAGGTCAGTGAGTTTATTTTAAAAAATAGAGCTTAAAGGAAGTTATTCAGCAGTGCTCTAGTAGTACATTCCTGTTATAGATAAAAAGCATGTGTACCTTTCCAAACCCATTTTGGGTCTGAAGCAAAGTGTGGTTCAGCTGGAATTTAAAAATGAGGCTATATTAGGAAGCAAATGCCCCCAGTGGAATAGCTTTTTAACAATTTCCATCTTTGCAAACCTTAACCAGTTTACTTTCATTTCAATTGTATAAAGTAGGAAACCCATAGTTTTGCAAACAGTCCAAGTGAGATTGAGAAAGCCTAAGAAAATTATTAAAGGTCTCAGAAAAGCCAGCTGGCCTTGGGGTTCTGTAGCTTCTGGCCAGTAGTTAAAATGAGAATTTCATGTTTATAGCCTGAAAGTTACAAAGTTAAAAGTACACAGTAGTAAGGGCAGGTCTGTACAAGCATCTTTGCTTTTGTAATAACTGTAAATAGTATGTTGTATTTGTGTGATGGGAATAGAAATCCCATGATAAATGAAGCTACAAATAGCCTGAAATCTCACTGGAAGTGGTTAGCTGGAAAATTAATAACAATTAGAATTTGACAAAGCACAAGTGGCAAATGAGTTGCATTCCTTCTTCCTGAAGGAAGTTGTAGAGGAAATATGAACACCTGATGCAGAAATGTTTGCCAGGTCACTGAGTTCAAGAGAAGGATCAGGAGACAGAACACTGAAAAACTTGGCTTGAGTGCTTCATTGTGGATATTTCAATGACCTCCAAACAGCTCAAACCTGTGTTCAGAAGTGAAACAACTTATAAATTAAATGGGGGGGGGGGATTACTATGAAACAAGACAACAAGAAGGAAAAGTGGACAAAATTTATCTCTAGTGCACAACAACTTGTAAAAGGGAGCACGGTCTAGTGCAGGGTATGGAGGCAGGGGATGATGGGCTCCAATCTGTTCCAAGCCACCGATGCTGTCTGACCCAGGCAGGTCACTTGACTTCTTTGTGCCTCTGTCAATCCAGCTGGAAAATTGGGTAACAAAAGCAAGACCTTGCTGAAAAACAGATGCTCCATCAGAGTTGAGCTGTCCTGGGTAAACAAATTACAAAACATTGATAGATACCATAGTTAAACTTACATGGGTCTATGGTGTCAGTAAGGAAGAATGAGTGATGTGGGAAAGATCCAGCTGGCAGTGCTGGATTCTTGAAAAAAGCAATTTTTCTCCGAGTTCACAGGTGAAATAAGGAGCTCACAGGATGGACGCAAAACTGGCTTGTGTTGGAAATCAGAAACTGAGAAAGACAAGGGTGTTTGGAGTTGATGCTGCATCAGATCTGGTTTCAAACTGTCCAATGTGTGGGGAAAACAGTGGTCATTTATTCCTTATGGTGAAAGTTTAAGTGCTAAAAGTCTCTCTGGGAGAAGAGCATCCTGTAATTCATGGCCAGATATCTGGATGGGGACATCAGAGACTGCATGTAATTCACTGGTCTTGCATTAGAGGAGTATTTCAAAGCTTTAAGGGGACCTCATTTGAAATCATACAACCTTTAATTTATTTTCTTATTTTTTTAATTTCCCATGAATTTGCATCTCAGTCTTGGATCTCAAGTCCTTCAGAAACACGCTTTATAGAAGCCAACTGCACAGGCTTTGAAATTAAACTAAATCCAGGGACTCCGGTTTTGCTGGAGATAGAGCATTCTGTTTGGATAATAGAGCATAAATTCCAGATATCTGGATTACAGGAGTATGAGATGGTGGCATTTTAAAAATGTTTGGCAGTGTTCTGTACAAGAGGAATGTATTAATTTTACTTTTTAAAATTGCTTTTTCAATATGTATAAAAATCTAAAGTACATAAATTTGATATGAAAAAATGATGTTGATGTTGATATTTTTAAGGAAATATATCTCTGGGTGTAGTATAACAAATAGGCCCCTAGAAACATTATTCAGAAAATTGAAGTTAATTTCTTGGTTCTGCTAATAGTGAGTGCTTTGCCATGCCATTTTCTTTCTTTTTACCTCCATTTCCCTATCTGGAAATTGGAAATAAGGATTCTCACCTCTTTGTACAAAGCTACTGATGAAGAACATCAGGTAGGAGTTAGAGTGAAAGCAAAGCTTGTGTTGTTCACATTTCATTGCAGTGAACTAGGAAGGAGCCTTGTGTTATTAATTTTGTTGTGTTATTTGTATTTTTGTCCCACTGACTGATGTGCACCATGGCAGAAGGAAAAGAGCAGCTATCTGTATGTTCCTCAGCTGAAGAAGGACGGATGTTGACTGCACCATCAGCACACTTAATTTTTTCTGGCAAAGCTACACATTAAGTGCAGTTCTGACAATCTTAAGATACTTGTTCAGCATGAGTTTTACCATATTTAAAGACTTAAATAAACAACCAAAACCTGCTGTTCCATAGTAGCTTGGGATGTATTGAAAATAGTTATTCTTTGGCCTTTCTAATACTTTGGATGAGACAGGATTGGCTTGAAGACTACAAGATGCTTAGAAGGGTCTTGAGCAGGATGAAATACTGTGTGCATCCTAATCTGTGAACCTTTGGGTGGCAGGAAGGAGAAATATTGAAAATACTGAAATATTTTGGAAGGAGAAATATTGAAAAGTCACGCTAGTATTTAAGTGGGAAAATATTTCCAATAACCCAAAGTGTAGTTTTTTAGGAGCTCTTCGGCAAGTCATTAGCTTCCTGTCCTCATACTTAGTCTTGACAAGGAAACTTTCTTTTGGGAAATGTGTTATTATGGCAGCAATGGAATTGCTTTGAGAAGCATCCAATAACAATCTCAAAAGCTGTACAGAAAAATGGTAGTTTCTCTGGACACAATAAGACTGGTGTTTTCTAATTCTGCAACCATGTCAAGGCTTACCTGTCTTGTGGGCTGCTGTGTAATGAGATGAACCCCTTTGTTCTGGTCACACAAGGAAGTGTGTGTTTTTCCTGAGGACATGCTGCCCTGTTAGACAGGCCATGGGACCACAAAAGGAGTGAAAAGTCAGAGGCAATAAATATATTGAGTTCTTAGATTTTTATATATTTATATGATTTTTTTCCTATCTACAGTATTAAGTCTGTTCTTACTTACCCTGTAAATACACTAATGTCTTAACTTGTTGTACGTTGTTTTGTCTGGGATAAAGTTAATTTTCTCTATGGTGGCATGGGAGTGTGTTTTGGATTTGTGCTGAAAACAGTCTTGATAATATGGAGAAGTTTCCATTATCACTTAGCAGAGTTTACACAGTATAAGGACTTTTCTGCTCCTCTCCTTGCACCACAAGGGGGTGGGGGGGACACAAAACTTGGGGACACAGCCAAGACAGCTGACCCCAACTGACTACAGGAATATTCCATGTCTTATGTTATCATGCTCTGCACATAAAGCTGGGGAAGGAGAAGGAAGGGAAGATATTTAGAGCTGTGCTTGTCTTCCCAAGTGGCCATTACACACAATAGAGCCCTGCTGTCCTGGAGATGCCTGAACACCTGCCTGCCCATGGGAGGTCGTGAATCAATCCCTTGTTTTGCTTTGCTTGTGTGTGTGGCTTTTGCTTTCCCTATTAAACTGTCTTTATTACAATCCCTGAGTTTCCTCATGTCTCCTCTTCTGATTCTCCCCCACATCCCATCAGGAGAGAAGTGAATGAGTGGCTGCATGGGGCTGAGTTGCCAGTGAGGGTTAAACCATGGCAGTCCTCTTTGGCACCCAAGGTGGGGCTCAAAGGGCTTGAGATAATAACAGATTGACCAGAGTATATCAGAAGTGATTTATATCTGTTAATGGTTGTGGGTCATGATATTGATTCATCTGTTCTTGATATTAGTTTATCTGATCTGCACCATGCACTTTTGTTTTCACTGTACATGTTAAAGACTGGTGTTGGCTTTTCAGTTTGCTGTGCTCTGTAGTGATTAGTGATGTTTTGCCTGGAAGATTTGTTGTTAAAACACTGACCTGAGCTTAATCTGATATTTGGGCTCTGTACTGAAGCCACTACTGTACTCTGGGTACTATCTCATGCAGACAAGTAGGAATTGTCATTCTTTCACTGAGAAATTTTGTTCTGTTTTGTTTTTGTGGAGGAATTACAGAATGGCACCTTTGCTATCTTTCTCTGTGATGTTTTCTCTCTCTTCACAAGACCTTCTCAGTACCTTGAACGTCCTTGGGTAGTTAAAATACTTCTATTGGTATTTCCTAGGAATAATGCTTTGGTTCTGTCTAAGGTTAACAAGCAGTTTAGGAATATGGCCCAGGCTTCATGAGGGGATGGCAAAGGGTGGCACAGCATGTGAGAGAATATGGACAGTTGTCTAGAGAATTTCTTACCTATAGTGGCCTGGGACTTCATTCCTGAACAATTACAGCATCCTAATGAAGTGGTGGAATGCCTGGGGGAAAGAAGTGCTATGGCCATTCCAAGGAGGTGCAACTTAGAATCATAGAATTCTTAATGCTGGAAAAAAACCTTTGAGATCATCAAGTATGAGCATCACCCTAGCACTGCCCACGTGTTCACTGCTAACCTGTGTCCCCAGGTGTCACGTGCACATGTTTTCTGAACATTTCCAGGGATGGTGAAACTTTTTGCACTGTGCTGGGGCCTGGCCAGTGCCTGCTCCATATTATCCAGTCCCTCCTGGGGTCTGCAATAACAAAAACATCTCTGTAGTATCAACACTGTTTCCAGCACAAATCCCAAACACAGTCCCATACCAGCTACTATGAAGAAAATTAACTCTATCACAGCCAAAACCAGCGCAGAATGATGAAGTTCCTAAATACAGGCAGTCAGAATAAGGTATTTTTGTAGTTATAAGGCAGAGAGCTGTATTTGGTCACAAAGAGCTCTGTTCAGTTTGCATCTCTGCCAGAGGCATCCCAAGTGATCCTGGTCAAATCACTCTGTCTCTGATTCTTGCTTTTTATTTTTGCAAGGACTAGGATATCAGACAGTTTCTCCTAGAGATAGTTGTGTTCTCTGTGTTGGTTTTCAGCTGTCAGGGTCTGGAGTGGGCTTTATCCAAGTATATTTTGTGATACCTAGGACAGTATTGCTCCTGTTTTGTTTGAGCCTACCTTCTAAATCTTGTAATACTGTCACTAGAGGAAAATGTCCTCTGTTGGGAGAAATGCTGCCTAAAGCATGAGGCAAATACTGCCTTTGCCAGTGCACCTGGCAGTAACAATAGACTGTGAACTACAAAGGATGACACACTGCAATTAATTTGTGAATGAGCCATTCAAGATACTCTCTAAGTGATTGGGGATGGTTTTGATATCTTTATCTCTTTTAGTGTCAAATGGGATCATTTTAGAATTGGGCTTAGAACAGTTAAAGGGGCAATGATGGGGCTATGCTCCTCTTGGCAAAACTTACTCTAATTTGCAGTCATTTGTGTCCTGTCCTTCTCAAGCCATCCACAGGGACTCCTGTGCTGAGTGCACGGGGCTTATTAGTCTGTCACATGTTGCCATGCCCTGGGTGACTGTCCATGAGCAGTCACAGCAGAGATGGGCACTGTGCCATGCAGACATCACTGCACAGTCATAGGCAAGTGCTCTGTCTGTACTGAGGAATCAAATAAATTGCAATAACTGAAGTTTTCACTTTGTTCCTAAAAATCACTTCTTGCATAACTAATTGTGTGTGGTAAGGAGCTGGCCCTTCCCCTTGTTTCAGTCTGATAAATTGCCACAAGGTAAAATAAAATAGATCACTAACCAGGCATTGCTCTTCTAGGGTGTCACAGGGATGTCATGTGGTTGCAAATGGGGAGGGCAGGTGGTCCAGACGGCTGCAAATGGAAAGGTGTCAGCAAGCCAGTTCTTCTATTAAGAAGTGATGCAATTATGAAATGGTTTGAGGACCTCCATATTAACCCATAAAGCAGCAGACACTCTCAGAGGGGATTACCTTCTCACTGACTTCTGCCTGCTGAGCTTCATTTTCCACCCTTAGCAGAAGCATCTCTTTTGTAATGCACTTCTGTATATTTCTGCCTGTGACAGTGAACCTTGTCATCTGCTATCAGAAAAGTAGTAGAAAGACTGAAATGGGATCAAGTCAAAAAGAAAAAGAAAATGTTTGCTGTAATTTCAAGGCACAGTAATGATGAGTACAGACCAGAACTGGAAATAGTCAAACAAAGCAAAGATGAGGACTTCTAAGCCAGTCTGGAAATATCAGCTTGTGCTGAAATGTTCTCTCGAGTGTAGGTTTAGGCAGACAAAGCTGGATAAGTCCGTTAGCATTGCCTTGGATGGTCCAGCAGCTGAACTGCTGCGTGGCACCTCCACAAGGACTTTGTTTTACGGGACAGTATTGTGGCTGCTGTGAGCATCAGCCCTGTGCTTGCCAGTGCAGAGCAGAGCTTCAGTCCTGATTGAGGCAGGAGAGGTCTCATGGATAGGGAACCATTTTGGGTTGCTAAAGTTTCATCAGAAAGATTTAATTCCTGGCTCTGCCACAGTGCTAGGCTCCAGGCTGGCCAAACCCCTTGTCTCTCTTTCTCATCCAGCTGAACAAGACAGTGACACTTGTCTTCCCATGGGAAGGCCATTGAGACCTTTGGCTGAAAGTCACCCTGCAAAGCATGGGTGTGAAACTGCTCATGTGCTGATATGTGAAGTTGGCTGTTTGGCCCTTAGCCAGGCGTGCACATAAGTCCCTTTGGAGGCAGCATATGCTGGAGTTTAAGCATGTGCTGAAATGCCTTTTAAATGCAGTTCTTTGTGACTAATGATACTTACGTGGTAGGATGATTGCAATCATGAACTTGGATATTTATGAGAATGCTTTCTTTCCCATTAAAAAAAAAAAAAAGTGTCTGTGTCTCTACACTTACTAAAATGGTATTTTAATGGAGGGTCTTTTTGTATCTATAGTAAAGGCTGAGTTGTATAGGTTTAGGTTTTTATAGACCTTCTTGAAGGGAGAATGGCAAAGGGGAAGAAGAAATCTAATTCAAATACTATCTGTTTGGGGGCTGAAAAGGAACCATTGCATTGCATAATATGCAAAACTAACTAACACACTAAGAAAAAATGAACTTACTGATATTACTAGAAGCAGGTTAAAAAGTTCGTTATAGAATCTGGGCTTTATGAATAAGAGTGAATTCTAAGCCAAGGTCTCTGAAATGCCAATTACAGTCACTTAAGTACATGGGGGCAAGCTGGGCTTTAGCTGGGAGAGTTAATGAGCAATTTCATAACGTGCTATATATCACTTTAAGAAGACATGATAAATTGCCTCTAATGGTATTGTGTGTATAAGTGGGAGCTGGTTTTGCTCTGTGTTCAGTTCTGGTGATTGGGTGGTACACCTGGAAAGACTTGTATTTTAATGGGCCCTTTTTAGCACTTTTGCACCTCGTATGTTCTGGATTATGTATGATTGATGGCCTTGAATGTATGGGAAGGAAAGATATGTAGATCTTAATGCTTTTAAACCATTTGTTTTCCAGTCTCTGTGAAAGGCCTCTCTGTTTTCTGGGTAATGGTTTATACTTCTCAAGTAAACAGAGGTACGGTTCTGGGACTTTGGCTTTTAACACTATAAATCCAGTGGGGTTTTATAGAAGGGTCATTCAGTTTACAATGCACTTAAGAAAAGATAGCTGTTTTCATACTAGTCATTAAAGACAAATAAGTAGGTGGTTTGGTAGATAATTTGATGCATGAAGTAGATTTTTTTAAAAATACCAAACCAGAGTTTGCTGGGCATTCATTTAGTTCACATTTCATATGATGAGTAAAATTCCTTTCTGCCCTGGGTCACATGAATGTCTTCACAGTCAGAACCTTTCTGGCTCCCCCCTTCTCTGGCTGGACCCCATCCATGCTTTCTTTGCCCAAAGGGGTTGCTGCTGTTGAGCAGCATTAAATCATTCTCCTCTCCCCCTCTAACCTAGGGAGAGACAGACTCAGACTGGAAAACAAACCCAAGCTGTCCATGTGGAATGCAGCCCTTGGCTGCAGGCTGGCCTGGCTGTGGTGTTCCTTCTGTGCCCTCCACAGGCATGGGAAAGAGGGGACTCTGGCATTAGTTAGCATTGATTCCTGGGCAGGATTGATGTTAAGCTGTTGATTGTTTTCAAGCATCTGCACGAGCTTCAAGTGTGGCACGGTCTGTTTCTTGTGTGTGCAAAATCTGGTTCTGGAGCAGAGCATGGTGCTGAACTGCTGGGGTGGGCATCTCCTGCAGCTCCTTCCATGGGAAGGTCCTGAAACCTTTTGCCCTTCAAATCCTTAGGCAGATTTTGGGCTGTGTTAGCAGGAGAAGTACAAACTAACTTATACTGCTGTGTGGTTTTATTAATACTGTGGTGTTGAAAGGCAAGTGCATTAACTCCTGCTGCCCCATGCTTAATGTATTTCTAATTACCACTCTTTCCCTGTGCTTTGTCATTAGTACCTGAATTTTTCAGTTTGTGTCTTCCACAGACTTCTGGTGATCCCCAACATTATCTGTAAAGCAGTGCCTCCTCTTAGCTGGATTGCTGGTTTCTATTAGTAAAATAAAATAAGAAGTGAGTAAATCATGTAGTATTTCTTACCTGTGCTGTACAGCCTAGGACTGAACGTGCACAGATGAGAGGTAAAGATCCACAGGGCTTCCATCACTGTCTTAAGCATTTCATGGACGTGTTGCTCAGGGGCTGGACTGATATGCTGTAGAATAATAAAGCATAGCTTAACCTGTTTTTCTCAGTTTCACGTCCCTATGTCTTTCATTGTCAAGTGGAAAGTTCAACTGGGGAAAGAGATCAGATGACTTTACAATGCTTTTGCATTTTAAATGCTTGCTTGTTAAAACTAAATTTCCAACTAATTGCACTAAGGTAATTTGCACCTGCCTCCAACAGCTTCTTATACTTCGTTCCCATTCTTTGCAGGTATTTAATAAAAAATTAATAAGATGAGGCTGCTGTGTGTTAGGTATGGTGGGTCAGGGTCATGGAGGCAGGTGGGTGTCCAGTGAGCAGCACCAGGAGTTATGTGCCTCTGCAGCACCGTGACCTGATCCCACAGCACAAACCCAGCACGAGAGGCAGCCCCTGTTCCCAATATTAACAATGCCACCAGGCAAGAGAGAGAAATTATGAGCCCCATGTTATGAAGGATATAATTAAATTACTTTCTCAGATGTACACTGGGGCAAGGAGCAAAACCCAGTTCTTCAAATCCAGAGGCAGCACATGACCAGCTTTTCTGGTGGCAGAGGAAAGACGGATTTTGTGCCAACTTGTAAAATTATTTGTTGAAAACATATTTTAAACTACCATATGTGTATAGAATCTATATTAATTTGAAACTGAGGTTACTAAACCACTAGAGTCACATGAATAGAAATTAAGGTGTGCAGATGATGTACTCCACCAGTTTTTTGCTTTTGTGATATTTATATTTAAAGTGCAGTTCTACCACCTGTTTATGATTCACTGCCAAGTATAGATGCCCACCTTAGCTTTCTTCTGTGGTACTATTGACAATGCTTTGGAAATAAAAGGCATTTTTTTTTCCTTCAAGGTTGAAACATTTGTGTTGCATAAGCTGGGGTTTCTCTAGTATATTTTTTTAATGTTTCTTAGTATGCTGATGCAATGGAGGAATATTTATCTGCAAATTAAATTATATCAGTTCTTTAGGATATAGATAGCGATCATTGCAAAAGTAAAACAATTTAAAATTTCTACAATGAAAACTTAGTTTAAAAAAAGTCTTCAGAGTACTCTTAACTAAGAAAAAAATGTTGTCCAGCCCTTTTTGTGTGCAAAGAGGTTTCCTTTCATGAAAAGTAATAGAGATTTGAAGAAGCAAATAGTGGAAGTGCATTTGAAGTAGCAGTTATTGTCTCTTGGGCTGTTTTGGGAAATTTTGTTAGTTTGGTTTTGTCAGGATTTGCACTGGAGTACTATTACTTCTTCAATGAAAATAGTTGCAAAAAGGCACAATAAATTTTGTTCTAAATATTGTTCTTTGAATATTGTCTTTAGTAGGTAAAAAGCTGGATAGAAATGCTTTTAAACAATCTAAACTCTCTCAATATAAATATTGTGATAGATGCTTTAGTCAAATATTCGTACATGTTGCAGTCGTATTCAACAGTGTAGCTGATTATGTGATACCTGGCACTTAAATCCTACATGTGGGCTTTTTACTGCAAAAATTCTCCTTTATCCTACCCCAAGTATTTTGAGATCAATATGCTTGTGGTTTTTTTCAAAATAATTTATCTAACCTATCTAGTATTTAGGTGGGATGTCTAATTTGCTTCTGGCAATTTATCCTCAACATGCCTATGTCCAGGGATATTGTTATCTCAGTTAGGGTTTGAGCACAGTTTGGATGGTGCCTGGAAATCTGGATATCCCAGATTTCATAGCATCCTCTGCCAGCCCAGAATCTCTCATGTGGAAAATAGAATAATGGTTTATGGAAATGGATAATATCTTTATGGTGTTGAACCTCAGCCTCGTGAGTCCAGAAGGGACTGGCAGTGTGGAAGGAGGGCTGTGAAACCTCAGGCTGATGTGGGCTCGATGTTTGCTCGGAGCCCAGCAGCGTGGGCTGCTGAAGGTCAGGTAAAAGCAGCCCAGAGTGACCTCCCCAGGGCCGGGCTGTGCCTTGCCTCCAGAGACAGGAACTGACCCAGCTCTCTTGTCTCAGCTGCACTGAGTAAATCAGTTCTTTTTTCCTATAGGTTTAAGCACACACTCTGTACCACAGTTAAGCACAGTGAGAAATCTTTAGGAAAAAAAAAAAAAAAGCCTAGGAGCTAGCTTAGGAAGGGGAAAGAAGCAAGACAGACAACTTGCAATCCAGCCCTCATATGAAAGTTGCCCCAGGCAATTTTGTTATGTCCAGGGAAGCATATGATATTCATTGCATGGACCCATCATTAATGCTGACTCTCTGGGAACCTGTCTTATGTTGTTTCCACTTGGGACAGGTTAGCTAGAAAATTGATCCGATTTTATTAGAGAGTCATTTTCTTTTCTGTCTGGCAGTTGTCTCTGAAAAGATGTTTTGGCTTTTTAACACTAGGTGATTGCTGTAATAGGATCTCAGAAGTCCAATGTCCAAACTGAGTCTCACACATAAAACTACTTTTTTTTTTTTTGACACTGTGGACAGCTTAAAATAAAGCTCAAAGAATCAGTCCCCATTTATACTGCAGGTAGAACCACATCCCTTTAATTAAACATAGCATACAATTACATTTACAGACAGTTAATCAGACACCTTTTTAAATACATTTAATTGTAAACAAATGGTGAAATTTAGTGTATGGTTCACAATTTCTCACAGATGGCCACTTTGCTGAGCCTTTGATGAAATCACCATTTTCAGTGGTAGTAAATACTCTCTTATTCTCAGTGCTTTCTCTGCCTTGATGGCATCTATCTTCCATCCAGACTGAACAAGTTTTGAACAAAAAATAAAAATAAAAGAATAAAAACAAGAAATCCCACCACTCTTCTAGTTTGGGAGAGTAAGGCCTGTGTGTAATAAGGAAGCAACTTTATTTTGCTTAAAGGTTTTTTGAAAATTCCCACTTTGCGGCCTATTGATCAAAGGATAGTGGTTTAGTCAGTCTGATGGCTTAGAGGGATAAGATCTGTGAGAAAGAATCTTGCCTCTGACTGACTTTATTGTGTAGGCAGTAGGGGATTCCTTCTAGTAGGTTTTAAAGAAAAAAAAAAAAAGAAACATAAAATTTGTCTTTTGGAGAAGCGATAGTGAAAAATGGATTTTAGGACAGAACAGGTAGAGGTGAAGACTGTAAAAACATTCTCAGAACATGTTTCTTTAAAATTATCTGCCAACAAACCTTTGTACAGCAGGCTGATCCTCCCCCAGCCCAGCAGCTGGGGCCAGGTGTTCCTTGGTGGAGCGAGCAGAAGCCGCTGTCCATGGGTGATGTCAGGATGGAGCCCAGACCCGGGGTGGGCTCATGTGAAAGCTCTGTCCAGGAGGAAAACTTGCAGCCTGAAGCTGTTTGTCCTGCTGATTTAACTGCCCAGAGCACTGAGGGAAAGGAAGGCAGGAACATCTGTAACATCTGTGCCTGTTGCAGATGTGCTGGGCAGAGCATGGGTGTGTTGTGCTGAGCAGGGAGCCTTGGCATGTTCTTGCAATCACCTCTGGGTGATTAATGAGCCAAAAAGAAGGTGCGGGAAGAGTAAGGATGGTGTTCCTTAACACAGGAATTGTGTTGCCCACTGCCTGCTCTTTAAGGTTGACTCAGTTTGAGAATTCAGGGCTCAGATCCCTGTTGCAAAGCATTGTACTGAGCTGTGGCCTATGGCTTATGGTCTGCCTCAAATTACAAATGGGTGTGGTTTTATTTTGGTTAACTAATTAAATAAATTTAAACATGATTCAAATGGATTGTGCATTTCTAGCTTCAAATTTTGCACCAGTTGAACTTGGAACTGTTTTTTGGTAACTAAAGGCAACATCTTGATTTTCAGAAATTTCCTTGGGGAATGGTCTTAGAACTGTCTTTTCTGCCCTAAGTCCCTCTGTGGTTGCACAGAAATCTGGCAAAGATCCTGCATCCTGTGTGAAGTTTCATTCCTTTTCAAAAATTCTTACATTTTTTGATCTTAATTTGAGATAAGCTCTAGAGGAAATGGAAATCAATTTTTGATACTCAGTACTTGGGACATGACAAAGATTTTGTATCATATAAAGTGCCAAATCAGATGCTACACTTCTTCCTCCAAGACTTTAGTTTCTACAGAGCATATCTGAACAAATTATTATGTAAAGGTGATGGGCCAACACTTTGAGCCACTGTGTGTTCCTGAGTCCTGCCTCCCTTGTACTGAGGAAGTGGCACCTGAGCAGAGCTCAGGATGACCTGGAGACAGGCAGTGCTCTGCCTAAGCAAGCCAGGCTCAAGGGAAGCTCTGGCTGCAGCTCCCCAACTGTGCTGAAGTTATTCTGAAGTGTAAAACTATGCTTGAACCTGCTTTATAATAATAATGTTCTGAAATAATATGAATTAACACTGTTTTAAAGAGTTGAGCATTATAATTTGTATTTGCTATGGAAGATTTTTCCATCTTGCACATTATTTTAAATGTTTCTCAGGTTACAGGCATTGGTGATGTTATTTTCTTGTTTTGTTTTGATTGCTGTCTCAAAGCAGAGAACATGCACATCACCTCCCGTAATTCAAGATCTGTCATAAGCAGGTGTTTAGCTAAATTTCCATCTTTGGTTGGTTGACTTTTTTGGTTTGTTGTGTTTTTAAGAACAAGGAAAGCTATACTGTATGTGTGCATTATAATCACTATCTTTTTGTCCTTTCTGCCTACCACTTTCCTTCAGCCCTTTGAATATTCCTAATCTATTTTATGAAAGAATCTAGCACTTTACTTGCCCTTGAGCGTGTAGCATACGTTCACAGCAAAGGCATCTGAATGACCCTGTGGAGATCTTTTCTGTGACTTCTCGTTTGCAATCCCATCTGCACTCTCACAGAACATGGCCAGAAATGGAAAATTGCAGCAGTGTGGTGGTGACCTGCAGCTTTGGTGTGACACAGAGCCAGCTATAGTGGGCTATAAAATATGAATTTGTGTTTCAGATGGTCCTCCCTCCTTCTTCCTATTTTGTCAGTTTACTTGGAAATATTAATTTATGTGCAAAAAGACAATACAATCCTATAGTCAGGGCTTCCAGTCAGTCTTATATGCCAGTCAGCACCAGAATTTTATCTTTTTATTCCTCTAGGCATGCAGCTCACTGTGCAGCATTATTTTCCCACTGCAGTTATCCATTAGCTTAAGACTTTCATAACCCAGGAGGACACTTAAATCTCTCTTCAATCATTATGCCTCTGAACACTTTCCCCTAATGTCTTGGCTTTCTTTTGGAATCTTTTGTCTTACAATTTTTATCCTGCGTTTACCTGCATTGAATTGCATTTGCCGTTGTACAGGAATTTTCCTGAGTTGCTGCAGCCCTGTCCATTCTTGATGGTTGAGGTGGTGCTCTGTGGGGAGAGGGAGAGGTAGGTGCTGTGCTCCTCAGCCACCTGTCAGATGCAGAGAGCTCTGGATGTGGGGCACCTCAGCTTTCCAAGGTCCCTGTGTGTGCCTCAGTTCAATACACGTGGGGACCCCCAAGGCTTTGGTACCTGAGCCACACTCACCTTCATTTTTGTGTCCTGCCACCACAGACTGCCTCGCTCCTTTGCTGCAGCAGGAGCAGCCTGGACACGGCAGGTCCAGCGGGAAAGGGAGGCAGAGAGGGCAGGGCACTGGGAACAGCTGCACCGCAGGGCTCTGCCCGGCTCCCCAGCACAGATGTTGACCTGAAAACACGTTCAGAAATTGCCATTAAAGTCATGTGGATTTGCTTATGCGTAATCTTTTTTTAAAACAACAAAACAGTTTGTGCTGTCTGCAGGACTCATAGGAGCCAGCTATTTCGGAGTGTTATTTACTTTTGTGATGTTTATCTTTCGCCCACTGGTGGGTGTGAACATCACTGCTTTTAGTGTGCAAAGCAACGACCTAGGACTATTTTTACATCAGACTTTTTTTTTTGCCATTTTGGTTTACACAGGCTTGTCTTTTAAGGATCTCTCAGACCTAAAAAAACAATGTCGCATAATCTGATGCTTTACAGTTAAGAAGAGGAAATTAAAACACCCCATGTTTTTCATTTCAGAATTAAGTACTGTGGGAAGTAACCAATGAATGTAGCTACTTAAGGCATAAAGTATGAATGATTTTAAGTCTTTTGTGCCAATCACATTTCTCTCCCATTTTTGATTAATGAAGTAACGTAAAAATAGAATAAACCTGGCATTTTCTATCAGGGATGAATTAAATGAAAACCTAACAATTCAGAGTAGCTTACTCATCTCTCTGTAAGTGTGGATACTACTTGACATATTGTTTATATGTATCACCGTTTTCCTATGATTTATTGTTAATTGTTTAGCTTAAAATTATTTTCTTCTTCCCCTCCCCTCAGCCAGGTAAGGGTTCCTATTGACTCTAATTCACTGATAAAAATGTTTCACCGAGTTAATACCTAAAATTCTTGCACAGCCATGCCTTTGTCTTCTTAGATGAATGAAATTTTATTTGTGTTTATTTTTTTATTAAAAAGTAAATTGATGCTCATTAAAAGCTTCTTTACTTCCTGACCCCTTATTTGAAGGGCATATGACTGTGAGATCTTTAAATATGCAAGTGTACTAAGAAACTTAAATGCTGTGCATAAGGATAAAGACATCCTCAGCTAATATAACTTGGCCTCTGACCTGCAGAGTAGAAAGTCAGAATCGAGTTCTTTGTCTGGTGAAGCACTGGCAGCCAGCCTCGAGATTGGAAGGATGTGCCTGCTGAGTGAAAGTTCCTTGTGTATTGTGCTGTTTACCTAAGGGTTATATCCAAGACACTCTCTGAACAGCTTGGCTGGTTATTGAAAAATGCCTTATAGTAACTCCCAGCCTAAGTTGATCGATATTAGTGCACAGCTTTACATGGGAAGGAGGGAGCTATTTAAACATTGAGAGCCTCCGGGATAACTGCGAATGAAAAAATAATGCAGAACAAATATGTTGAAGGGTTCAAGAGAGAAGACTATCTTGTCTCTGTGCAGGGAAAAAAAAAAGTTGTTAAATTGCAGCAGAAAAACCATTTGAATTCACTATTAATAAAGTGAAGGTGGATTTTTCCCTAGGCCAAAAAGAGTGGGGGGAAATCAAACCCAACAAAATGTAGTGCTCTTTAGTGTGGAGAGAAGTTAAGAATCATCTAAACACATCCTCCCATAGAATGCTTGCCTTCACTGCAAGTCTCTGAGCTGTTCTTGGTCTGTGGTCTGTACTAAGCTCCTACCCCTGCAGCTCTGGGCCCCAGCTTGGCCTTGCTTCCCTGGCCAAGGAGGCAAAATTCAAAGGTACTGACTTCTGTACAAGGAATACTAGAAAAAGAAAACCTCACTTCTTTCAACATTTTAGAAGAACATGTAAGAATGTGGCGTGGAAGGTTCCTAGTACCTGAGAATTATGCCTTTTTTCCACCTCTTGAACATGGAAAAATCACAAGCTAAACGTTCCAATGTTCTATCCTAAGAAGCTGGAAATCAGGAGATATACCTTTGTCTCACTAATTTATTCTGACTTTTGGAAGAGCCATAACATTCCCAGATCTCCATTCCTGATCTGTAAATGACAAGTCTTTGACTTTGTCAGTTCGTAATGAAATCATCAGGCTCCAGTGTTGGCATTCACCTGATGGCTGACAAGATAGAGAACGACACAAGAGGAGATGATGGGAAAAGCCTGGCAGGAGGACAATAGCAGAAGGGAAGAAATGGGATTGTGTCATGGAAAATAGGAAATAGGTTGATTTCTTTCACAGAGTAAGAAGGAAGATGAAAACTTTATTTCCACTGGAGGGACATAGGAATCATTGGCTTGCTGAAAGATCTTTGGACGCTTGGAGTGAAAATTGTGATGTGCCTGTAAAGCCTTGTGGGGAAAAATCCATCCTGGTATGTGTGGTTAAAACAATGTAGGCCGAAGAGGCTTCAAGTACAGAGCCAAACAGGATGGAAACAGGATAGATCCCTTTAGTAGATCAGTTGGTGCTAGCTTCCAAAATACTTGCATCCATTTTTATCAGTTGTTTGGCACATGTGTGCTAAGGAGCAGACTGAACTTCCATCTGCACAGAGGGCAAGATGGAAAAGTAATCAATGTGTAACTTGCTTTAACTGTTTTCTGCCCTTTTTCAGCTGGTTTTGTGGCTGGTGGGAGATTTCTGGGGAAGAAGTGATGACTCTTCAAATGAATGCTTTTAAATATAATTCCAGTATACCATTGCTCACTGTGCCGTGCAGAAATTACACTTTTGTAGGAAAGGTGGTGCTCTAAGAACAGTCATGGATCGTGTCTGACTGCTGCACCACGATGCAGGAGTTCTTCAGGGCCCGGGAAGGGGTGGATCCAGTTCCTGACTGTGCTAAGCAACAACACTGACTGCTGCCCCTGACTTGGGAAATGTATTTTAAGAAGTCTCACAAGTGCAGCACAGAACTGTAATTTTGCATTGTGACTCATGCTGAGATACAGTCCTTGCATGTCGTTTTGTCTGGGCACCTAATAAAGCTCAGGCCACACCTGTTTATGGATGCAGCAAAATGGCAGGGAGCTTATTTTTATACCATTGATTCTGATGAATGCCACTTATAATCAACACCTCCATGAGGAACTGGCTTGTGTGCAGAAATGCTCTTTAATTGAAGGGTGCACTTCAGCGGCACAATGTGGTCCCAGCGTGTTTATCTCATGAAAGCCAGAACCATTACAGTTATAGAATATCAAATGCTTTGGATGGATCATTTTTATTTTATGACTTCTATGATCATATCATATATATATATATATATGACTTTCAAGATCACTCTTGTTTGTGAAAAGTGAAATGTGGTCACTTTAGAATGACAGAGTTAATTCTGTGTGGGGACCATATGACAATTTTGGGAAGCATTCCTGTCCTACAGAACACACGGGTCACCACGCTTTTCTGGTGAGACAGAGAAATGACTTGTAAGAAGCTGTTAGGTTAATTACTGTTTAGAAAAGGGTATTAAATTCAAAGAAGTGTGCAGCACTCTGTTGACAGAATGATGGTTGTTGACAGATTAAAACAACAAAAATATTTTGGAAATTATCCTTCTCCCCTCTTTTTAAATAACACAGCAAATTGGACATGTGAATTTTGACAATGGCTTTTGAGCTGGCAAAATTGAAATGTGCATGAAATCAAGCTGCATTTTAATGCATCAGTTTAAATTAAAAATTAAGAATTTTAGAAATCAGTGATAGAGATCTATGGGATGGTCACTTCTGTTTTTTTTCCCGGGCTGTGACATGGAGCTTAGTGGGTGCTTGCAGTCTGTTTTTTCCAGAGCACCTTATTTTCAAATCAATTGGATCAGCATCACATTTTTAGTGCTCAGTGCTCACAAATGCATCTTCAGACCTCTGTTTACTCAATTACTGTTGTCAGCATTTTTGTCTAAACATTTTGGTTTGTTTTCTGGCAGAACAGTTTCCCCCCCCAGCAGCAGAGGTATGCGGAGTGCTTGCAGAACATGCCGTGTGTGCACCCAGCACATCGTGGCCAACGCAGAGCTTCTGGTCATCAATCATTTGATTGTTCTTTAAACACTGTTTTAACAGGCATTCGTTGTATAAATGGATCAGGTTATTGACCTTTGCCAGCAATTGCTTGCTACATGTCATCGTGGCTTAATGACATTATCAAGGAACATGTTCTGTATTGTAGATACTTTAAAGGGCTCATGCATTGTCTCTCACTAGGACACATGGCTGGCTAAAGTATCTTGAATTAGCAAGTTATTTGATGTCATTATTAAAATATGCAGAGCATTTCCAGCTACTTATGGAATAGGAGGGTGAAATACTTCTCTTTTCTACAAAAGCAAAGCCCAGGGAGAAGAGTTATTTGTCATATTGGAATACTTGTTTTGAAATCCTGCTTCTTTTTTCCTTTACAATTTAATCTTCTATCTAGAATAGAGTGGTGCAGACCTTTGAATATCCTTTGAAAATTGGTTGACTGGTCGGCAGAACTCCAGCTGCAACTCCTCCATGTCTCAGAATACTATAGATCTAATTGGCACTATTAAATCATTACAGCACATAATAGATGGAACTTCTGACTAAATCATCTGTGTTTTTAATGATGATAAGAGTTTTTAAATTAGAATAGATACAACATCCTTTGTTTATTCCTGTGGTGTAGGAAGGTTGTTAACTGTAATGGCTGATCAATTTAAAAGAGGGAAAGTAGCCAGTATTCTATAAATTCTCTCTACTGGTTAAAATTTAAGGTGGCACTGAGTTTTCAAATCACAAATTGTGAAACTAAACTCTTAAATTGACTCTTTGTAAATTTTTCCAGTATGTGGACCTACAGTGGCTTCTGTAGCTCCTCATGTTCCAGTCTTAAAGGCAATTTTCTCTCCAACAGAAAGAATATGCTTATCACACAAATTGGACACTCTTGTAATTCTAGTTTTTCCTTGACTGTTGGATTGAAATTCAGATTCTGCATGAACCAGAGGGTTCTTAAAGCTTAAAAATTGGTATTAATCAATAATTTTCATGCCATTGCTAGAAAATAATTAAGTATCATTACTTTCATTTTATAGTGGAGAGAGACTCAGGCATGCTGGTAGCCTACATATAGCCAAAATTCGGATGTTACTCTCCTGTTCTGTAGTAGTTTCTCTTATAATCCAGAAAAACCTTTTTTTGTAATGTAAGGATCTTGCTGTTGTAATAATTAGTCAACCTAGTCTTGGTCTTTGCTTTTCCCCCACTGGTTGTCTGAGACCCTGTTCTTGAGTATCCCAGATTCACTTCCTAAATTGTCTTCATGTTCCAGTCAGTTCTTTAACTTTTGTCTTGCTTTTCTTTCCATTGCCACAGCAAAATATCTTCTTGTGTCTTTTAATTTTAATGGTGCTTATTACCAAGTTGTCCTTATACTTATTAACAGCTTTCTGGTGAAAAGATGGAATATAAATTTTTTATAATTATGGTCTTGTAGAAAAGTGGGAGTAAGGTCAGAATAGTGAATTCTTACCCTTCTGACTTCTGGTGACATCCTTCTTTTGTCAGCTTCTGAGCTGAAAAAAAAAAATGGTAATAAGACTTTTTACTCTTGGACATATTGTAGAGATCTCTGTATTAATAGCTACCCCACATTTTTGTAGATTTTAAGATCTAGGAGGAGAACAACAAGTATTTGTCGAGGTGTTCTGCACTGAGGCCATAGGAATGCAATAGTTAATTTTGGAATAGAGAAAGTATTCCTACCATAGACTGTAAACCAGGTGTAGCTGCAAGGAGGTGGGGGAGACAACAAGCAGGTATAAAACTGGTTCAGGGGAGGAGAATCAGGACATAAAAGCACTATTTGAGAGTTTCTTCTAAGTAAATCTCCTCACAGCAGTCCCCAGTTCTTTTTCGCCAGGGTTACATTTGATTGCTGGCTTTGACAGCTCACTGCTGGCAGTAGGTTTCAAAAATGTCTAATCCAGCTGGATTGTTCTGTCTTCACATTTCCTTCCTACATCAAGAGTGTGTACTATTACAGAAAAAAAAAAAAAAAAAAAGAAAGAAACAAGGAGACAGAAAAAAAACCTGGTTGCTTCCATTATGGGATTTAAGATAAAACAGAAAATATAAACTTAATAATTAAAGCCATGAAGGCTGTGGTGATGTTTTGTTTTGTTTGGGGGGCAGGAGGAGAGAAAGCAAAAGCTCACAACGCATCCTTAACATCTTCAAGATAGATTCAGAGCTGTGATTTCAGCCCCGAGACCTAACAAACATCGCATACAGAGTGCAGTAAATGCAGTATTCATAAATGTATATGCTCTTTGTGACTTCATGTCAGCAGGGTTCTGTAGACCCTCATTTGTATCAAATAAACTTCAAATGGTAAAGAATACGTGCCAGCCAGGGACGAGCATCACTTTGAATTGTTCCTTGTGTATCGTTGCTGAAATGGGAAACATGGCTGGCTTCCTGTTTGTCAGGAGTGAAAAACAGGCACATCTTCTGTAATTATTAGTAATAGTGTCAATTTAATAAATTATTCACTCGTGACAACAAGATTTACATTCTGTTTGCTGATAGCTTGTGGGGGATAGTGTTTGCTTTAGGAAGGTAAAACCTCACAGTAATGCAGTGTACATCATCAATCCCTGTGTCACACCTGCTCTGAAACACTGGAGACAAGTGGTGCTAACTTGTTTCTTACTGTACCTTCCTCCTCCCCTGTGGATGATACTCTCATGGGCTCACTCGATTTTCTGCTATTGCTTACGCATCTGGGACTAGACATTTAGAAATTCAGCTAACACACAGGCTATGGTTGTGCCTGAGATTTCCATGGACTGTGAAGAAAATATTATCCCTGGTATATCAATTGACAAGAGAAGCCAGACCAGAGATTGCAAGAGTGGGATGAGGTGATGAGCTGTTTATGCTCAGCTCCTTTCAGTCATGGCAGCATGGGATAAAGTGCAGAAATGCTTGAGTAAAAATTTAACAGGTGAATGATATCTGAGCTGAGAGAGGAATTAATATGCTGATAGACAATGAGAGAAGTCAGACCATGAAGGGATTGGCTACAAAAGGAATGTAGCTATTGTTTCATGTGCTGAACTGGGGAGAGACAGTGGCATGACAGAAAAAGACCAGTATGATAGTGAAAAACAGTGTTTGTAGCAAAGTTCTAGATTATTGTAGGTGGTGCATAGATTTTTTTTGTCAAGGCTAAAACAAAAGTGTGTGATAATATAAATAAAGGGTGAGAGCTTAGAAGAGGGTTTTAGGAAAGGAGTGGCTGGGACCAGTCTGTTTCCTATTGATGTAATGCAGAAAGAATCAGAGAGCTTGTCCAAAATGCAATGATGGAAAAAAAAGAACTGAGTAAAAAAAGCTGCTGAGGCTGGGTAGAAAGGAAGACAATCATGTTGCAAGTCATGAGAATAGATGGTGTGGAGACATGTTGGGGGACAAAGAATTGCTGTGTTGTGTTGAATTTGAGTTGAAGGCTGAGGAGTGACAGAGATGGGAGAGAGCAGTGTAGCAGGGAGGCAAATCTGTCCCTTATTAAATAGTAACTGAGTTGGTGCATGAGATTTTTCCAGCCATAAATCAATTGCAGATCTGTGGGGGGGGAAAAGAACCAAAGCCAGCCCTCCCAGAAAGGGCAGGAGCCTGGGTGCAGAGGGAGGAGAAGATTTCAAGGGGGAAAGCCTGACCAGTTGTGCCAAAGGCACGTGTGAGCTTCTCTCACCCACCAGCTCCCCATCTGGGAAATTTCCCTGTCCCTCCATCCATCCTAGTGTTTAGCTGGAGGAGCTGGCTCCCACCAGGTCAAGCCTACACTGGTTTGGGCTGGGATTTCCAAAACACTGCTTTTCTCCTAGATTGTCTCTAGGTTAGGGGGTTTCTGAGAGAAACCCCCAAGGCTGTCGTGATAGTTTGAAGTTGAACAAGAGATGCCAGAAAATTCTGATTGTTTGCTGTAAGATGTCCTAGTAACAGAAGCTAGGCAGCATGTGGGCATTTGCTTGTTTCAGTGGAATTCTAGTAGAAACATTATTTACCCCTGTTTTACAGACAGAGTAAATAGGATAAAAGAAATAAGATGACTTGCCAAAAAATCAAATAAGAGATCTGTGATCTGCTCATAGTCCCTTGCTTGTAAGTACTCTTTCTTTATTTCTTTGTAATTCAAAAGCAATTAAAGCAATGAAAAGAAATAAAAGAAATTAAATAAAATAGACCCCAGCACATCTTCAGCAATTCCTCTTCTAAAACTTATGATATGGTGTGAAAGAGGTTGAAGCTTTCCTCCTTGATAATACATTAAATAATTATAAAATTTTTATTTCACCCTAAGTAGGAATAATATTTGATTGTCATTTAAACCAGTTCTTTAGAATCCCATAGTTTTACTCAAAATAATCCAAGAACATTTAATAAGTCTTAAAATATTCATAACACACGGAGATCATTACTCTTGAGACCTTTGTACAAAGCAGTGAAGTGTGTTAGACATATGGCAGAAACCTCTTAATTTCTTATTTCTTGCTATGATTATATGGAAGAAAGGAAAATTCTCTGTTCTTTTCCCCATTGCAATCTGCATGCCATTGTTTTATCTGTTGTGGGCCAAAGTCATCTCACACACATGTTCACTGAAGAGCATGGAGTTAATCAGGCTTGAATTTAGCTCTGTAAATATATGCACAATAACAATAAATTCAGTTTTCTGTACAGTATTTCAGATAACAAAAAAGAAGACACAATTTGTTTCTATATCCCAGATGATGTTAACAGCCCAAACTGTGTTGCATGACAGATGCTGGTACCTACCATTTATATTATTGGTAATTATCTGAAGTGGTTAATTGCTGTGGCATTGAGTACTAAGAAAAAAATCAGACAACAATTGGTATGTCCTGCATTGGAAATGTATCCTAAATATCAGAAACCCTGTTACAGTACTTAACTGTATGAAAGAGGATGAAAAATTTTGTTTTAATTAAATTTCGATGTGATTGTCTAAAGTCAAGTGGAACCTCCATGGATTAAATCTAAAATAAAACTGTGGTTGCAGTATATGGTCATAATCCCCAGATCTGTTGTGTTGAAATGACAGTATAATGAGTAGAAGTTAAAATGTCCTCTGCTTTCAAATCCTCATGGTTGTCATTTGATTAAATAATAGTGCATTCTGTTTGATGTCTTGGCTTTATTATTCAGAAGCATTTCAGTATATGTGCCCTACCTTTGTATTATGTGCTCCTGGCAACCAGGTATCCATATAGGTTCTTATTTACACACCTGCAACAGATACACTGCACATTTAACTTGCCTGTGTGCTGCTTGAATATGAAATTTTAATTATTCCTCTTAATTATAGTGCATTCACCAAAAAGAGGGAAATCATTGGTCAGGTACAAAAAGAAACTGCTTAGTATTTGAAGGAATTTGATAATTTTGTTGTAGTTCGTAGCTTGGCAGGTGGTAATAATGCTATGCCAGCACTGTCAAAATATGAAAATTAAAGTGACGATGGGTTTTAATGAAATCCATTTGACAAATATAATTAAGGTGTTTTAATATGAAGCCCTGTAATAAAGACTACCGGTGGACTCCCTGAGGTCCTGACTAATTGTGTAGATTGCTTTTAAGCTTTGAATAGTTTTATTGGATAATGAACTGTTAAGAAGTGTTAGATCTTTCTTAAGCAGAATTTGGTTTGAAAAAGAAGAGGAGAGACAGGCCTGAGGTGTGGCATTTTAAACATAATTAGAAGAGAGATTTAAGTTAACATCTTTGATCTTGCTGTCAGTTTTTGATTAGAGCTGTAAATGCTTTAATCAAGTGCAGTGTAGTCATTACATTTCTAACTGTTTTTAAACTGCGAAATTACTGAGACACTGACATCGGTTTAACACTTCTTGAGAATTTCCAGCAAAGTTATGTTTGTAAACTGGGTGTTTGCATTAAATTGTCATTCTGCAATAATTTAACAATTCAATAGATCATGGGATAATTATATTTTGGGGTTCGAATAATCTAAAAACCCCTTATTAGATTAAATGTAGTGTTCTGTAGTTGAGGAGAGTGGGCCACTTCAGATTTCATTTTAAAAATAATTTCTAATCTTAGGGTTTTTCTTTCAATTAAAACTGTATTCAAACTAGTAGTTGTAATGAAAATGAATATATAGGAAGCCAAGTGCAGTATTTAAATGCCTTCTGTAGGAAAATGATTATTTTAATGTTACACACTGTTTGACTAATGTGGATTCCTTCACACCCATTTTAGAGCCAGGGAAGCAGGGGTACAGCAGTGCCTGTACTACAGTACTACGATTCTCTTCTCTCAAATTCCTATCTTGCAACATTAAAGATAGCTTGAAGACATTGCAGAAAGATCAATTTATTATATATATATATATATTTTTATTTTTTTTTACTGGTGTCCAAAACAGCAGTAAAATGTGAAAGTGGCCATGGACTCAGGTCTGTAATGTCAGTGAGGATGTTGGGCTGGATGGTACCTGCCCATAGGTGGCATGACTTGATTTCAAATACAGAACCCAGCAGTTCAGGGCCCTTTCTCAAATCTGACCTTGCCTCCCTGTGTTCTTGATCTTTGAGCATGACAGAAAATCCAGATATTTGTCTCTTTACTGTATGGGCTAAGGGCTGCTAGACATAGTGTTTTACTCATGTTTGTCTTCTAGAAATCAAGAATTAAGGTACAGCAAAGAAAAACACACTAAATCCATTCTGTCTGCAGCATACAGACCATCCACACAAATAAAGTCCAACAGTGGCCTGCCAACAAGTCCCACAAATTTGTTAATGACATCCCACAGCAAACCCCCTGTGCCTTTGGCAGCATGTCCTGCGTGCTGACAAGTCTGGCAGAGCGGGAGAGAGAGGAGATGTCACCCAAGCCTGGGACACCCCCACAGAGGCTGTTCAGCTGGCAGCACTGCTCCGTGGCCCCTGCAGTGCCCATGTCTGTGCCAGCTGCAGTTCAGGGAGCACCCAGGAGCAAGCAGCAGCCTCCCTGCTAATGCTGACCCAAACCCTTGGGGACCCAGGACATTTCCAGTAGCTAGGATGGCACTTGGAGCACTCCAGGCTGCTGCTTTGGGAGCATCCAAGCAGAAGCTGCTGCCCCATGCAGTAAACTGCTCTATTCTGGAGCAGTTTGTGTTTAGTAATCTCCAGGTCTACCCTAAATCAATTCATATAGTGGTAGTCTAATGTACAGGTGCCAGAACTGTTGATAGGTGTTGCTGGGTTGCTCCATTAGAAGAAATCACACTTGTCATCTTAGGCACTTACTGAAAAATCAGGTTTTTCAACAATTTTTTCCTAGCAGGGATGCCTTAGAAACAAATTGTGCCTTTATGCAATAAAGGTCCCATGTAAGTCAACCTCTGAAACACCACCTGAAGAGCTTAACTTGATCCTTAAAATATGAGTCTGCTCTGAGGAGTGCTTCCATTATGGGATAGTCTATTTTTCCATCTCAGCAATTTCCAGAAGAAATATCATTGTTTTTCAAGTACAAGAGTGCAGACTTTTGAATTTTATATACATACATACATATACATATATATATATATATATACACACACACACACACACACACACACACACACAGTGCTGCAAATTCAACCAGGATTTTAAAATTAGTCTGGATTCTTTCCCTTTTGTATACCTCCTGATAACACTGATTTGCAAGGCCATCCAGTATTTTTCATTGTTCCCTCTGAACCTTGCTGTGGATTTAGTGAGGCAGTGGTTTTCTCAGCATTACTCTGTGTGTAATCAAAGGCAACATTGCAGATGGAAATAACTAGCACTTAGCTCATGTGTGTGAAAAAGCAGCAGAATCCATAGCTGCACTGCTCCTGCAGGGTAAAAAAAAAAAAAAAAAAGAGAGAGAGAAAAAAAAAAGAAAAACAAAAAACAAAGGAAATATAGCTTGAGATGGGAGCTGTAAGTGGAGGAAGACTGTAACAAGTGTGCTGGGTAAGGAGCACCAAGATGTTTTTCTTGATGATTTGTCCTTTTGGTGCAGGTTTTTTAATTGCTGTATATTTCAAATGAACACAGATTCTAGTTGATGGATATACATATCACAACGTAGAAAACCAAAATTCAAAATATAATAAAATGCACAATCTACTTAAGTTCATCACCAGACAAAAATAGAGCCAAGTGAGCATTTGCTGGCGATCCTTCCAGAGAATAAAATTCTGGAGTAGGGCTGGAACTGGAACTGCAGTCAGCCCAATAAGTTACAGACCCTGTCCCTTCCCTCTGTCCCTTGTCCCTCCATCTCCAAGTAGCTGCTTCAGATCTCCAGAGTCCTGGTAGAAGAAACATTCTTCTCTGCAGGCAAAGCCACCGTGATGATGAAACTGTGGTGCATTGCACATCACGTGGTTCTCTGGTTGTAAGTTGCTCAATAAATTCTCTAACATTGTCTTGAGAGGGTTGTTTTTTTTTTCCTCTCCAAATTGCCACCTCTTTGGAGAGATACTGCATTTTCAAGGGAAAATGAATCTTCATTAGTAATTTGGTACTCATTTTTCTTCCTTTTAAAGGATTTTTTTTTAGTATTGGTAGCAACTTTGAACAATAACTTTCCTCAGGATTCTCTTTGTTATTTTTTATACTTTAGTACTTTCATCCTCCAACTTTGCAATGCATTTCTTTTTAAGGCATTTAGATTTTGAGAGATTCAGTTTGTGAAAAAAATGGGAAACATTGAAAGGATGAGCTAATTAATGTTTCTTCAGGCTATCCAAGGTACACTGTTGTGTTAGAGTTTTGCCCCATTTGTAATTTATGCCTGTTAAAGCTTTATTTTATCATCTATTACTGACTTCTAGGCTTCAGTTTGCACTTACTGGCTGTAACAAGCATTTCATTTTACACGGAGAAAAAATGGGTTTGGTTTCAGTTACTTTTTTACTGTACCTGAAAAAGAGAATGGGATTTGCAAATGATAAATGGGGAAGTTGACTAGCTAACTAATAAAGATTTGTCTTAATCAAGTATGATTTGTCAGAACAGGAGCGCACTGGGGTCAGGGCACACGCAATGAATAATACAGCATTCACTGGAGAGAAGGACCAGGCAAAAGGCCTCATAAATATGCTGCTATTACCCACTGCTAATTCGTATTCAAAGAGTGAGTTGCACTGAAGCCAGCTCTGAGGTTGCTGAGCTGTTCACCTGCTTCGTGGGCTTTACCATGTTTAAGAAAGTTTATACATTTATATTTTTATATACACACACTGTTTACGGAATGCTTTATTTATGCACAGACCGCTGCACTTTCTGGTCAATGTGTTTAAGCATTATTTATTAATCAGCTTCTTGGTTTGTTTTATTTTTCTAAAGTCTGGGTGCTATTTTATTTCTGGTTTTTGTTGTTTAAATATGAATGTGAATACAGCAGGAGATAGTTCCATTCACATTTGAAATTAATTTCTGAACAGTGCAAGAAAGGTTAAAGCACTCTTTAGCTGCATGGAAGTATTAGAGATCAAACAGGCACAGACTTCTTGTTCATATTGCCAGCTTTCCTGACTTTCTAATTGACCTGTAGATCCAAGATAAATCTGGTAAATCAGGATGTTGGGAGAAACCTGAACAAGCCCAAATGTAATTTTGTTTGATTCTGGCTTTGCCTTCTGATCATAACTTTGCTTTTTTGCTTCAAGGAGCCTTTTCTCAGATTGAAACAGTTGAAGGATATACTCTTCTCATGGGTCTACTGATGTCCAGATGTGCAAAACACTCTTGTTACTATTGATAAGTTTAAGCTGCATAAGTGGATCATAAAGAATAAGTTCGAAGAATTAATAAATTCTTCCAGTGCTTACAGATTTAACTAGCAGTTTTTGTTCTTCACTCTTCTACCTAAATGTCATATACTGTGGTATGTAGTGGTTATGTAGTTAAATAAGATTGAAAAAAATTCTCACTCCACTCTTCCATTTTAAAACATATTCTTCAATGAATATTCTTCATGAATTTCGAAACATTTTCTTCTCCTTTAAAAACATAATGTAACTTTTTTTGTTTGCTGGTTGCCTAATAGCCTGTCTCATCTATTTTGTGCTCACTCTTATGTCTTGAAGTGCACTTACTGCTTTAAGAATGGATCAGCTCTAGAAATAGGGCCAACTTTACAAGCCTCAAACTGCTCAGTGCAGGAGTTTAAGTCTGTTTTACCTGCTTAAGAATGGATCAGCTCTAGAAATAGGGCCAACTTTACAAGCCTCAAACTGTGCAGGAGTTTAATTCTGTTTTACCTGAACATTTTAAGTCTTTAAAATTACCAGTAATACAGAGTCCAGAGTAATTATTTGTACTGCTCTAAGTTTATAGCAAACTGGGTAGATGATGGAGCACTTTTGATTAAATAATGATTATGAATATAGCCTTAGATGAACCAAAGATCACCATTGTGTCATCTCAGTGCTGTTTGGAGTCACAAGTTTAATTAAATGTCAGTTTGTGGCTCAAGTTTTAGAGGATGTATTTCTGCAACTTAATTTAGATGCAATCAGGATTTTTAATACTCTCCCCTGCTAAACCACTTTCAGACAAGTTCAAGACTGGCAGTACTGCCATGAAGCATCACCCATTCCTGCACCAAGCTCAGAGCGAGCAGGGGCTTCTTCCATCCTGGGAACACTTAAAAAGTAGCAAAAGACACTGAGGGTTGGCTCCCAACTTTGTGTACATTATTAGCGACTGAAAGGGGGGGCAGCAAGTTGTTTACTTATTGATGCACTAAGGAAAGATGTCTTTTTTGCCTTAGAACTTACTTGAAGGAAGAGGGTAGGGGAGGAAGATGCAATGGGAGGAATTCGGAGCAGACAAGCACTGCTGGGCTGGGGCATGGCAAGAACAATGGCCAGCCTGCAATGTAGACAAGTGCTCAGCAGAATCAAAGTCTGCCACCTCCTGTGAATGTTGCTGTGAGGATGTTAGTAAGGGAGCTCAGCTAGGTTGGTGATGGGAGTAGACAGAAAAAAAATACATCAGTTAGTGAGAAATGAGTTGTTTTTTACCAGCAGATTGATGTAAGTTAGGATTTCAGAAAAGGTATGAAACTTTAGAAATGGAAAAAGCAACTGGAGGTGAAGTTACTAGGTCTGTCATCTTTCTTCTTTCTTTATCCTATTTTCTTCTCATTTATCTGCCTTTTTTTTTTTTTTTTTTTTTAACTGGGGAAGGACAAACCAGGCCTGGACCATGGGAGGCGTTGGTTATGAAATGCTCCCAGTTTGTTCTTAAAGGCATGTGGCACCTTCCTCAAATATCTTTTCTTCTTTATTTTGAACAAAACACAAAGACTGAATTCTGATTAGGTGTTCTGGATGTTTTTCTTTCTGGCTTCTCTGACCTCAGTCTCAATGAACCCCTTTTGCTCTTGGCCAATAAAAATAATTTCATGAACATCCATTATAGCTTATAGGGAGACCTTTTCATTTGAAAAATGTTTGTATTTTTTACTTTGCTGGACATCTTGGACTTTGGAAGTTTGGGAAGTTTTTTTAGATGTTACTTGCCTCCACAGTAAGACTGGGCAACTTCTTTTATCCTCTCTTGCAACTGTACTTTTGACAGCTCTGGAAGTGTTGGATGTCCTTGGTGAATGCTGTGGATTGTCAGTGCTCTTTCCACCTGTATGGCATTTTCTTCTGCTGAAGAATCCAACTAATCCCTATGAAAAGTAGCTAATTTTTATTTTATTGTGTTAATTGACCACTTAACAGCATGGAGATTAACATCTTCATGGCGGATTCTTGAGGCATTTGAGTGAAACTCATGTTTCCCTGTTCTGTTAATGCTCTACAAATTGTCTGTCCATTGGCTTATGGCTGTTACATTAGCCTTCATTTATCTGTATTACCCTGTACTTGTTTTTTAATAACCTTAATGGTCTAAATCCTTCTGTTTCTAATTATATCAGCTGTTCATTGTAAATATATGTCAGCTGTGAACTCGGGAATTTATTGGACTTTTACCTGTGTCCCTATACTTCAAGATATGTCATCACTTTCTTTATTAACTTTCTGCTGTCAGAAGCATAAGGTGTTCGACTCAACCCCAAATTCTTCAACTCCTGCGACCTGTATTTTCCAAGTTTGTAAATCTGCTTGCTGTCACCTCTGAACAGTGAGCTTTTAACACTTTCTAGTATTTTTTCCCAGACGCTGCTGTTGATGATTTATCCTAGTCTCCTAAAATCAAAACTTTTAACCTGTCCAAAATGGAGTGGCTTTAGGGAAAAAAAAAAAAAAAAAGCCCCAGCCTGTGTTTCAGCATAGCTTCCGAAAATCTTGTATAAGCTTTTGCTACATCTTCAGAGCATGTGATGTCTCTGTGCAAAGACCACACACAATTGCACTCCCCAAATGGCACTGCTCACTGGCAGGGCTGAGGCTCTCAGGCTGGAATTGTTCCCCACTCCTACTCTGGTCAACACTACTCTGGTTTTTGTAGTGTATTTCATGATTCTGTAGAACAGCCATCTCGATTTCTAACATGATCTTCTGCTTTTCCCAGTGTAAATTAATTTGTCTTTTCCAACCTCTAATTACATAGCTCAGATGCATGCATTGTATATATGATGAGATTGAGCAAATCATATTTCCAGGCATCCTTTCTGTGATTTTGTTTGTTTTAAGCTTTTTTTTTATTTTATTTTAAATCATATCAAGATATCTGCTACATCTTATGACACTTTTATATGTACACACACACACACACACACACACATATATATATATATATGTACACACACATATATATGCAAACACACAGGGTACACTTTGAGAGAAAAAGGGCTCTATAAACTATGTTGGATTATTTTGTTTTTCATATGAAAAGAAAAATGGGGAGTCTATCTTCAAAATTCATAAAAGTGCGTGTTTGTTTATCCTAAAGCCTGGAGAGGCTCATTCTGTGTCATTCCTGTCTCTTGAGTAAAAATATTAGTCATTCTTAGGGCAAAAAAGTATTATTGACTTGTGTGATTAGAAAAAGCTCTTTCAGAATCAGTTTAGCTGATAAAGTACAGAAATTCTTAAATGGCTGGAGGCAAAAAAAAGTAAAAGAAACCAGTCAAGCACAACTTATTTTGCATTCTTGATGTGTGTGTAGGTATTAGAAATCAAACTCTGTGGAAGGTATTAGAAATCAAACTCTGTGGACTACATATGAAATAATTACAATTTGTATGTATAAATACTGCATACAGGTTGCAAGCAAATTCCAAAGGAAGGGCTTATTCAGGAGTGCAAATCATAGCTAGAAGTGATCATTGTCTTTTGGGTTTATCTCAACATGGCTGTTGAAAGCCACGTGCCAATTTGTGCACACATGAAGGGGGAAGTTAGGTTTGCATTTCTTATGTTTGGGAGGGGCTGGTGGGGTTTTTTTTCAAGTGAGGAAAGTTGTATTCATCCTCTAATTAATTTAAGTGTTTAATGATAAGAAATGTTATATTTTTCTTGCATAACATAGTCTAAAAGAACCAGGCACCATTTGTGTTGGACTCACAACATGGCATTTTTGAAGTGCTTGGCACTAAAGAGGATGATTTCCTATTCTTTGTTCAAAAAACCTTTAGGGCAAAATACATTTAGAGCTGTGGATTTTAGCATTCACCATTTAAGGATGATGCTTGTTAATATTATGTACTTTTTCAGAAATATTTTTTTTCTGGCTATCACAGCATTGTTTAAGACTGAGATAATTGCTCTATCGAATATTCCTGCCCTCTGTCAGTACACAGATAATAATGATGTAAATGCATTCACCCTTCTGCTTCTCACAGTTTAGCTGTAATTTTAAAACATAATTTTATGCATCTCTGTGGGAATTTCATTTAGAAGAGGCAGCACCACTCAGTCTTTGGCAGGACTTGGGACTGCACGATACTAAACATTGTCCATACAAAACAACTGAAAGGTTGGCATAATCCCCAAATAATTGACATTGTTAAGATTCTGTGGAAATAACACCATTACTGGCAACAGGAACACCCTTTAGTTTGTGTATTGGTGTTAATTCATGCATCTGCACTACAGTATATCTTACAAACCTGACCTTTTCACATAACTGTAGTAGCTTCTTCAATGACTTGCATTGTAAGTAGGCTGGGAAGATCCATACAGCACCATTGCACTAAAAACATGAATCTGCCACATAGATGAATGTTTTAACTGGAAGGAAAACATCAGAGTTGTGGGGAAACCTGAAAAATGTTAGAAAGCAAGTACATCAAGCTTGTAATTAGCTGTACTGTGGGCTCATGCTACATTTTTCCTAGTCCCAGGTGCTTTCAGTTGCAAACCAAGTGAAGAGACATGTCTTCATTGAGAAGTCTTTATTTTCTCTATGTAATAATATTTTTGTTTGACTGTCTTGACCTTCCAGCTAAAAATCAAGTTTCACTGTCATCAGTGAATTTTCTGAGTAGAATGAGGATATGAAGAGGATAAAGGTGTCAATTTATTTTTGCAAACTTACTGTGAGATTATGTTATCTCCGTCATATCTCTTTGTTCAACTTATGTTGTTATTTTAGCCCAAAAAAGGCCAAAGATCATCAACGAAAGTGCATGTAGAGTAAAGCTACTCCTGTAAAATTGATGATCCGTCCAATTATTTATCTATAGAGGCTGCTGGGAAGAAACGCAACTATCTCAGTTCTCAGACCCCTCTGCTAGGTTGAACTTCATGGCTGAAGGTTTAATCCCTAAGTGTCATATCAACAATTCATTCTGTGATATTCTGGCTGACATGCTCTCCTTCCTTATTTATTGATGTCTTCAGTCATCGACAATGAGAGGAAAATACACTATTCGTCAAAGTGACGGTGTTTTACCCTCACTTACAGTTGATGCTGCTGTCACATTGATGGTTGGAAAATAAACTCAATCATTATAAAAAGCTAAGAGTGTGAACTTGCCAGTGACAGGAAGAAGATGAAAAAAAATATATATATACAAACCCACAGTAACTTGCCTAAAAATTGGTGTAATAAAAAAAAAAACCTGTTCCCTACAAAGATATTTTTGAGCTTTGTTCATGAGATACCAAACCATTTTAGCCATGTGTTTTATACTTATTCCTTTGAAGGAAGATCTATACCTCATACTCCTTTATGTTTGCAAACATACATGTAATTTTTAGCACTAAATACACTTTTTATCATTTCACCTCATGCTACTAGGTTGGCAATTTGTTGATTTTTTCCCCCTCTCTTTTAAGAGATTTTGCTTTGTTTTTGTTTTTTTTTCTCCCCTGGATTATATGTTTAAGAGATTTTGCTTTGTTTTTGTTTTTTTTTTTTTTTCTCCCCTGGATTATATTGAACACATATTTCTGTTTGTGCATTACAGTATTTTGAGTGCTTTAATGAGGAAAAGCTCAGTATAGTTCCATCCTGTAAGTCCTTTGACATGCAAACATAAGCAAGGCTCTTGTGAATCACTTTCTGAGGCTGCCATTTGTGTAACTGCACTGCACTGTGCAGCCTTTTAAACTCCAAAACCATGTATCTTACCACATTTCACCTTTGGGAGGCATTGTATATACAGCTAAAAGTAAAGAGCAGTGAGCCAAGAGGGACAAGATAGCATAATGAGGATGTCAATTTGTGGTCAGAGGAAATATTTATCTTACTTGTACTATACTTGGCAACTGATAGAGAAATATATATGTAATGAATTTCCTCAGACTTTATCTGGCAGACTGTGTACCTTGTGTTAAATGGATTTAAAAATAACATTGCTTGTCTCAAACTTTTAAAGTTTGAGGTGATTCTGCTTTGGATTGTTCCTTGAAAATAGACTGTATCTATTTAAAAAATCGTAATCACGTTTGCTAACATATTGGTGATTTTTTAATGATCCATTTCTGAAGGCTCCTTGAATAATGACATTTAGGATCCCACTCGCTCACCAGAACAAAAGCAAGGCACTTTTTTTGTTGTTTAGCGGGGGAAAAGCCATGTTTTTGTAGTTTTACTGTTTTGGTTTGTATCTCTGGTAAGCCTGCTAAGTACCCTAAATGAATGTGCACAGAAATGCTGGTTGTCTCACACGTGCTGTGTGTCCTGAGGCAAAGCTACAGCTGCTTCAGCTCCTTCTGCCTGCTTCCCCATCTGTAAAATGGGAATGATTTAACTTATTTTTCTCCTTCAGGGAAATACAGGAAGGGTTTCTTAATATTTCTATAGAGCTTTGAAGATTAAAATCTCTTCTCTATACTTGCTGCTAATATTTCAGTGTTAGAGAAGCATTTGATTGAAGCTGTTTGAAGAGTAAAGTTTTGGCATCTTCCGTTGTCTTTGTACCATATCTTGAGGCCTCTCCACTATAATTTTGCAACCTTTGGTTCAGCGTGAGCTGCGGAAACAAGCAAGCCCTGTGTAAACAAACGGTGAGGACTATAAATTAATGTCTCTGTCTGCTGTTGAAAACATCAGGAGATTACAGCCTATCTCTAAGCCAGCCAGGAACAGTCCATGGTGGAGCAAAGCAGGCACCAGTAACTGGGCTGAGCCTGAAAAAGCTTTCATTTAAGCATCAATGGTAAATGCTGAGAGACACTGAGAGAGGTTTTCTTCTAATATGAGTTCTGTGTCTTTAGATGTACAAGGATGGCTGGTGTTTTAGCAAAGCCTTACTGACTTCCTTGGGCTTAAGGAACAGATAGGAAGTATGAGCACCCAGCATCTACAGCAAGTCTGAAAGTCTTCTTGCCTTTGTTTCACAGATCAGAGGTCAGCATCAATTCCCTGGGTGTAGACAATCTCAAGAGGCTGCAGAGGGGCAGTTTCTGGTTTGGTTTGCTTCTTCAGTTTTATGTTGTTTGAAAAACTTAAAATTGAATACAATGATGTATTCCTCTTTGCAGTTAGGAGGAGTGATTAGGCTACCACATGTGTTAAGTGCTCTTGTTAGAATCTAACTTGGCATTTTAAGGCCTTGCAGTCACAAGCTGTATTTTTCATGATTTACATTTTCATTTTTTAATGCAGAGCAGATTGGACAGGAGATGCTTGAAAACCTCAGCCATGACAGAGAGAAGATCCAGCGTGCTCGGGAAAGGGTAAGTTTGATAATAAGTAATTGCTGATTCTGCATTTTATTTGCATTGGGCAAGTTCTTTGTGCATGCAAAAACAATCCAGATGAGATATAATCACCATCTGCAGTGGAGAACTTACAAAGTGTCTTACATAGGCCACATCCTGCCAAGTCTCTCTGATGGGGAGTCACACTGTAGTCACCAAATCTGCTGCTGGGAGCAAATTTTCTGTCACTATCACAGTTAGGTCAGTGTTCTGTCCTTTGAAGGGTTTGTTATACTGTCCATTCCAATGACTACGTGAGCTTCCTATGAAACAGTTCAGTATCATAAGTGAGCTTCTAATAGTTGAGCAACCTTACTCTGTGTAGCTGCAGGTGCAAACAACAGCCCCTCGGGCAGGTCTGTGTGAGGAGCAGGTACTGCTGCTCTGTCTCTGCAGCCAAGGCAACATATCTGTGATCTGTGTCACTTCTGGCTCCCGTGGCTTCCATGGGGATCAGCTCCACGTGCAGACTTAATGGAGATGCTCAGAAGCCCATCCCATCCGGTGTGTACAAGTGCTCTGACCTTCCATGTGGGAACCCAGCCTCTCTGTCTCTGGTTTCTGCTCACAGAACCAGGACTTTCTGTCCATCACCTGTTGTTCAGATACTTTCCCAAGTGTCCAATTTTAACAAAGCCAGGCTCTCCCACACATCTCTTAACTGACCAGTGGCATTTCAGAGAAACTCCTTTACCTGTCACGGGGAGTTTCTTCACTTGGATAGCTTTAATTAGTAAAGCTTCCTATAACAGTATTAATGTGGCATTTTCTGCCAGCTGTACCAGTTGCTTTCTGAAGTGCTGGGCATTAGCTACTTTAAAACACTAAATATAGCTAGATCACTAAATGTAGCTAAGAATTGTGAGGATTGACCAAGTTTTGTTCTGGCAATTTGGAGTCATATTTCACTTCCACTTCTTATATCCCCAGTGACTGCTGAGTCTGAAATGCTTTTCTGTTTATAGCTGGACAAATAAAATGTAGGCAATAGAGATAAATGCCATGTATTCCTTTCTGCTCATCCTGTATATCCCAGGGATGTAGTTCTGATCACTCAGTGTGCTCATGGTTCCTAGCATAACTTTTTCTTTTCATTTCTTTCCACCTGAGGAGCAAATTTCTTTGAAGGCAACACCTGTAAGATGCAAAGAGCAAGATTAAAAATAAGAAGGATATTCTAGGAAAGTGTAGTACATGCATACTCCACCAAAATGCAGCAAAAAAACCTCTTGTCATAATGGAAGATCTCAAACTCCAAGTTTTTTATCAGGGGCCACTTAAATATTTAAAAATACTTAAAATATTTTCTTCAGGGAATTCAGAAAAGTTCTTCAGTGGAGCCACATGGCTCTACCTGTTCCAGCTGTCTGTGTACGCTCAGATGAACATTCAGGGGAGATCTTAGATAATTTAGCTAGTTTTTCATTTTCTAGAGATTTTGAAAGACCAGAACAGAGGGTGCTTTATAAATGCATGATAGCTGTACATTAAATATGTGGAGTTATTATCTTATCAACCAGGGAATAAACTTGTTTTCTGGAATGAAATAGTTACCATGAGTATAATGGTCAGCTTTAACAGTTCAATGTTGAGAAAACGAGGAAAATTATTTTTTATAAGCAAAATATAAATAAGTTAATATCTCAATGGTCTGGTTAAATTTACATATATGAATTTTCCTGTCTGTAGAGTAAAACTCGTATTTTCTTCTGAAGGCAAAGAGAAGGGACAAAAGCTCTGCTACGAGTCAAATAGGTTAACTGGATTATACAGGACATTAAAAGATGCAATGTCTTTTAGGAAAACCTCCAAATTTGTCTAAGGCAGACAAGATATCAATGCCAGCATCTTGTTCATCTTCCTGTTTTCTCATTATTATTCTTAATATTATCTTTAAAAACCATGTAGAGCCACCATTGCTAATATCAAAGCCTGTTTCAAAATGTTTTCACTACAACAGTGCTGTGAAACACATGCTGGTTAAGAGGTTCACATTCCACCAGTTCCATTCCACAATTCTGTGGTGTGCTGGTATTGGTAAAGAAATGGTGGAAGAACTGCAATCAGATAATTCAGTTTTAAATGAAAACAAACTTACAGTTTGAAACTCTTCCTGTGGGGTTTTTTTTTTTTCCTTCTGCCAGAGGAGGAAGAAAAGGTGTTTTCTTAGCATTCTCTTGGGAGGTAGCTAGAGATCTTCCAACTATGTGTGTACGTGTTTGTTTCTTTTTTAATGTTTCTTTTGCTTATTTTGTGGGTTTTTTATTATCGTAAAAACATGAGGTCGTCTTGCTTAGAGGAGTTTGTCAAACCCCTAAGATTCAGCTTCCCCTTCCTAACTATCAGCACTGATTCTAGCTGTCAGGTAGAATCCTGCAGCAAGAGAGGAAAGTTAGGATCAAACATTTAATGGTAAAAAGGAGAGCGCTGCTTTTCTGTGAAAAGGGAGGAGAAGCCCCAAGTGTTAAATGCATCTTTATGAATAATAAAAGACCAATGTAAAGCATACATTTGTACTTCAGATTCCCTTCTAGCATAGATAAGAACTTGGCTTTTTAATGAGCCTTTTAAAAATTATTGTGACGTTTTTTCTGCTGTTACTTGTGTCAAACCGGGCTAAACTGCTTTTCTGGAGCTTGAATTGTCTAGATGAATCAGGAAAATATGAGGGAATGGCCTCCCTGGAATATAATACTCATCTTTGTTCCATCATAGCACATAATTACAGAGATCTGAGAGTTAGTGCAAGCCTTCCCACTGAATATGATATTGCTAAGAGCAAGACTTGATTGGTGTTATCCAGTCCCAGCTTCTACTTGGTATTTTCATAATAGCTTTTAGAAGAATAAGGAGGAAATTTATGCAAAAAGGTTATGTGACACTGATTGTCACATCACCTACTGATTTCAGTAATAAACGTTAAATCTGGCAGTAAATATTTACAGTATTGTGCTCCAGAATAGAGACTGGGTTTAATATTGCTGCTGTTCAAATATTCAAGATATAATAGTGGTTTGTTATGGTGAAGGTGATTTGTTATTGGAAGACTGCCACTCTCCTTGGCAGTGTTACTGTTTTGATGGATTTGTAACACAGGATGTATTTTGTCTACTACAACAAAGTTTTTTTTCAGTAAGAAGTCAATGAAGAAGGTAATCCTTTCAATCTGATTTGATAATGAAGAGGTAAATATTCAGCTTTCACAAGGAGAAGAATGTTTTTATGTATACACACAGCTGTGTTTTGGGACGTGTTAGAAACAGTGGGGTAAATATTCAGCTTTCACAAGGAGAAGAATGTTTTTATGTATGTACACACAGCTGTGTTTTGGGGCGTGTTAGAAACAGTGTTCCCTGCTATTTCATAGCTGAAATAGTCATAATCATTACATTATCTTTTTACAGTAGATTTTGATGTTCTGCTGGTTCCAAGATGTCTAAAATGTTAAAAGATGTCTCTCTTCTAGCTGCCAGTGGCAAAAGAGGTGATAGGAAAGTAACTCCATACTTCCCATTATCTTCTAATTTCTAGATTTCCTTTTTTGGGACACTAATAAACACAAAAAGAGAGGGGACATTTTAATCCCTTTTAAAAAGCAATAGAAATAAACATGAAGTTCATTTGCTTCATAACCTTTCATCTACTCTATTCATTTTTTACCTATTTTACAATATTTTGAGAGCTGTAGGACAAGACAGCTGATTAGGTGTAGCTGTAGGTTTCCTTTGTCCTAATAAACTACAAAAATGGTCGTTTCAGTGAGTGAGAGTTCCTTACATTAAAAAACCCACCATATCTACTGTACAGCTATTCCTTCTGTACATGTATATATAATATTCACAAAGCATTTGAGCACCCAGGCCAGAGGTGGCTGCTGTAAGGTCAGTACAAGTTTTATATTTAAGGGGCAGTATAGACATATTTATTTTATACAGAATTGCTAAAGTGATATATTTTGTATTTCTGTTTCTTTCTTTAAACTACAATCTTTGAAAAACAGTGAAAGAAAAATATGTCTTTCTTTTCATAAAGCATCAGGAACATGGTTGTCCCTTCATCCCTTGATCCTTTCACTAGTGTGCACAAACAATACACATGCATGTGGGACTTATGGATTCCAATGTATAGAGCTTCTACCTGCAACCCTTTATTTGTAAAGCTTTTGCTCTTTATCCTGACTCACCTTTGTTGCCTCAATGACTTCCCTTGCCTGGGTTTCATATGTATGTAAGTGAAAACAAGACAAGGTATTTTTAAATTTCAGAGCTTTGGTGTCTTTATGAGCCTGTTGTGTGCTAACCCTGAAGCTAACTGACTCAGATGACTGTGAAACCCCTGTCCTTTGTACAGGCTGGGCTACAGCTGCCTTTTACCTTTAATGGGACTCTTTTCTCCCCAGCTTAGAGAAACAGATGCAAACCTGGGGAAGAGTTCCAGGATTTTGACGGGAATGTTGCGAAGGTAAGGCCAAGGTAGGGATATTTCTGCTCTTTCTTTTTTTCTTCTCTCCCCCCGTGCCTTTATTTTCAATTTTACTTCAATCTCAACATGTTGCTGTTGTCCCTGACTTTTTTTTTTACCCAGGCTGCTATGTACAATGTCTTTAGATGATAGAAGGCTTTGTCATGCCTATGGAAAGAGTTTTCTGAACCTGAAGGACAGCCCTTGTGTAATGATTTCTCATCTTTGTTTGGGGGGGTTTGGATGAAATGTTCTAAAATTAAGGTTTTTTGATGATGATTTTCTATGCTTCCTATTCTTCAGTGATTTCTGTGTTTTGAGGGGGTTTTTTGCCTGTTAAAATGAGAAAGTTGGCAAATGTTTTGGGGCAGCATAAATTCATGTGCAGAGAAAAGGTTAAAATTATCAATTCTGCCTAAATAGATGGGGCAGATACACTGTCAGCCCTTGTGGTTTTAGCATGTTTTTTCCACGCTTTCAATGTTATGAAAATTGTCCCTGGGATCAAAATGAGGTGATATGAAAAGGAAAATTGTGGAATGTCCTAAAACTCTGTGTGGGACTGAAGGGAGGGAGTTATCCATTGATTATTTCTCCCCTTAAATTTGCATCAGTGCATTCTCAGACAGATTTTTTTCAATTAGTGGCACCTCTGGTTATGTGTTCTTTACCCAGTGAAACAGCACCTGAGCTTCTCTGTGATGTCTGTATTTCTGTACATATTCAGTTTCCTAAAGAAGAAAAGCATCCCTCTAATAAGCAGTGCTGGGTGCTAAGAAAGCACAGTTTTAAAGGAGTTTAGTGCATCCTCTGAAGAGTTCAGTCTGAAATTACCCTTGCCTCAGGCTTTTATGTTGTGTGTTTGCCTAATGCACTTTGCTTATTTAAAAAAGGAAAGAAAGAGAAGAAAATTTTAGCAGAGTTGCTGGTTTGTCACTTGGCTTAGGATACGTGGAAACTGGAATTTTTATAAGTTGTTCTTTAGCACAAGCTTTATTTCTCCATACGTCTCCTCAGAAAAATACCTTTGTTAGTTCCTTGTACACCAAATTGGCAAAGGTTAAAGTGACTGAACCTGATGCCTTCATTCCACAGATCTTTTACAATTCCAACTCCAAAATATAACATATAAAATTCTCTGATTAAGAATAATATGTAAATGACACAAGCTAAATTCAAAATCCATGGAGGAAGGAAGTGGCAATTGAAAGGGATGGTTCAGTGGCTGTAGACAATCAAAATAAACTATAAAAAAAATGAAGGCAAAGAAAAGACACCAACCAAACCCAGGTCTCCCCCGGAAGGGCTCTGCGACATGAGCTGTAACGAATATTCTGCATATGTCTCCATTTTGTCAAATCTCATTAAAGAGGTTTCTTGCTTTATGTCAATTGAGCTGTCCGAAAATCATTCATCATTTTAGTGTAAAAAAAATCATGCAGTTATTTAAATAATATCATATTAATGTTAAAGTTCAGCTGTCATTTAATAGTATGGCTTAATCAGACATAGCATTTAGGAAAAATAGTTTTTTCGGGCTTTACTTGGCTTTCAGGTTGGCAGATTCAAATAAGGATTTATGGGTTTCTAAACCAACGTATTCTTTCCATGTTTATGCTTGAGGTACCCCAGCCTTTTTTGCAGCACCCTGTAGTCTGTTATTTTCAATAAAATAAAGTATCTTCTCATATTGTGTTTGAATACATTTGCAAGTAATTTGGAGAAGCTGAAACAAAAACATATGCTGTAACCTTTGACTTTGTTTTGTATTTGGGAATCACAGTTAGGAGTCCTAGTTTATAAGTGTTCCATAAGCCAAATGAAAAATATGATCTTTCTGAGATATACTTGGGCTCTTGTTTTCAGACAAAAGGATTATGTAGTTGAACACCATGATAGCATGTTTCTGTGTGTCAGAACGGCACTGGATTTCCTTTTTCTTCCACAAAAATGCTGAGCTGAGTCACCCATCTAGAAGAAAGTCAGGTTAGGATTTAAGCTCAGGTCAGGTAAATGTGCCAAAAGCAATGCCAGCATAGAAGCAGCTTTCAGTAGACAATTCTCAGGATGTTGTTTAAAACCACGTAATTGATAGACCTACAGTGAATTTAATTTGTTTGTGACTGTTGGGTAGAAGGGTCTAGCATTATCCCAGCCTCAGCATCATCCCAATTTGTTTAGTTACAAGAATAATCATGAAGTACAGACCCCAAGAAATCAGCATGTATTAGATAAATACAACTGCAAGAAATATAATTAGCACAGACTGGCAGTTGTTTCCTAATTTCTGCATACTTCAATACACACCACACAATGTTTTACATAATTACTGGAACCAAGAAAATAAAACACTGGAGGACCATCTCCACATCAATATTATACAGAAAAGGTAATGATAAATTGAACATTGCTCAATGTAGTGGCTGTTCCCACAATATATATTTGCTGATATGCTTGAAGTCATATGCCATGCTAACAACTCTGTGCTTCAAATTAATGCCTAACTCTTTCTAATTTTACTGTCTGGGAAAGGTAAAGCAGCATCTCTTTTGAATCTGGCTGAATATATTAAGAGATCATATATTTAGATAGCTAGAGGGCTAAATTACTGCCTTTGTATGACCTAAATTCCCTGGCCATGTGTTTGTGAATAAAATGTTCTGGAGATGGGGAATAAAAGGAGAAACAGGTTTTGTAGGTGGCCATGGCTCACTAAGGAAATCAGTGGCATAATAGGGACAGGTCTTCCTATCCCAGTTTGCTGCTTCAGCAATAAGGTACCCAGCCTTATATATTGTAATTTGTTGTCACACAAGATTTTGGGGGTGTGGGTAAGAGTATTTTCGTAATAAGTGTTTTTAAGTATTCTCACATACAAATGACCTACCTATACTTCATGACTTTTTTTTTTTTTTTCTGTAGCAAATACTCAGGTTCTGTTAAGCTAATACATTCCTCTTATGGCATGGCATTACTAGAATCAGGGGGAATGGCTTCAAACTGAAAGAGAGCATGTTTAAATTAGATATTAGGAAGAAATTCTTTGTTGTGAGTGCAGTGATGGGACATGGGCATTCAGAAAATTAACTTAGAGTATTAATTAATTTTTGGGTTTAGATGAAGCGTGCAGTTTTTGTCCATGAGCCACTGGAATGGGTTGCCTCAGGTCTCTGTCCCTTAGTCTGTACCCCAGTGTGAATTGGGGGGTGCACAGTGTGCTAGAAAGAAGTAGAAAAGAATGTGTTCTGGAATATCTTCAGGGTTTTGCCCATATCCTAAGCCAATAGCCTAGAAAAGCTTATAAGAAAAGAATTTGGAAAGTCTCCAAGCCACACACAGCCCAGTGGGAAACAAACAAACCTAAAAGTAACCAGATAAAAATTTCAGTGGATTTGAATCTTTTTTCAATTAGCAGATAAGTTCTGTCTACCCCCTTCGAATTGCGGGAAAATAATTTAGAAGAATGGCTGCTACACTCCAGAACAACTTTCTATCCTGTCTGGTCCACCAGGAAATTTTTGTGTTAAAAATAATGTTTTAATCTTCATATTTCAGTGTTTTGGATTGTTATCAATGATGTTTTGAGAAGCTTATGAACACATCTGCATTTATAAAAGAGACTTTTAAAATTTGATTCCCAGCAGGACAGAGACACTACCTCTGTCTGATAGAAATGAGGCAGTAAGCGTTCAGTTCAGCTCTCAGGTAATAAGTTATGTGACTTTCCAACAGCTGCATGATCAATATGACTGCAGTCAGAAATGGAATGTGAGTTCTGATGAACTCTTTCCAGGAAAATTCTGGGAGTCCTGCTTCTTGCATCATTGCTAGTCAAAATTTGTTCTACTTTTTTAGACCTTGCAGTTTATTTTTCAACATTTCACAGAATTGTAGGACACCTTAGGTTGGAAGGGACCCTTTAGAGGTCATCTGGTCCAACCTCCTGTTCAAAGCAAGTCTCATTAGAGTAGGTTGCTCAGACTCTACTCCAGTCACATTTCAAACACATACAAGGCTGGAGATACCAATGTCTGTCTGAGCAATCTGTTCCAGTAGTAGCTGACATAAACAAATCCTTCAGGTATCTCACTGAAATTTCCCAGCATCCAACTTGTGTCCATTGGCTCTGGTCCTAAGCAGAAGTGATTTTCAGAATTGGCCTTCAGAGTTTGGGCCTGGATTGCAGTTTTTTTTCTAGCAGTTCTCATACAGCTTCAGCAGTGATGATGTTGTGGTCATTGGGCTGAGGGACACTCTGTGCAGGCAGTTCTTGAAGCAGGGCATGGGGTGCTCTGCCTCACCCACTGACCTGGCCCTGGCCACTCAGCAGTGTATGCACAGGACTTCTTTATTGCTTTCTCTGGCTGGTAGAGATGTGCAAAGTTAAGAATGTCTGTTCTGCCTCCTTGGCTACAAAGCCCACATTTCCATATGTTTAGAACAACAGCAGGGACAGTCATGTCCCTGTGGGGACACAAACCCAAACAAAGCGTGTTACCACTGCCTTTTTCCCTATTTCCCTACCAATCTCTGTTTCCATCCCCAAAAGTCCATGACAAAAAACCTGATTTTCTTCTGAGCTAAAGCCTGTTTCAGTCATACTTGGCCATGGCTGTTGAGTCTCTGCAGTTTTCTGAAGGCAGGTCTTTGTATCATGGATCCAGAGTGAGGTTTAACATGCAGCTACGTTTGCTTTGTTTTCATGCTAATAGAGGAGTTCCTCTTTCCAGGATATTTGGTCTCAAGCCAAAAGGAGTTTGAGTATGAATTGTTTCAGCAACTTTTTTGTACATATATTTCTATTTTTACTTCAAGATGTATTTCTACACTGAAAAATGATTGAAATGGTAAATCCTCAAGCAAAATGTCTGCTCCGTGTTGAATATTTACAGCTGCAGCTGTTTACTTCAGTAATTTAGACCTTGATTCGGGAGCACCTTTAAGCATCTAGTTAACTTAAACCAGAGGAGCAATTCCCTTAACTTGAGGGAAACTGAATAAGGGGGGGAGTAGGTGGCAGAATGATTGTGGGTCATCTCTTGGGGCAACACAGGTTTTATTGTGCTCCTTACAAACCATGTCCTTAATATTTCTGGTGTTAACTGGAAGCCATAAAATATGCATAGCATATTTTAGTGCTTGTTACTGTCAATATAATAACTTTTTTTAATCATTTTCTTGACTTTTAAGCATTTAGTATAGTTACTTGGTTCTTATATTATTGTACATTTGTTTTGTTATGCAGCTAACCTTTATCAATTATGAAGTGTTGAATCTTTTCAGAAGGAAACTGATAAGCTCAGTGGTGCTGTTAATCACAATCTGGTCCTTGGATGAGGAACATACTGCTTGTTCTTCCAGATTAAACCTTGGCATTAATTAGTACCTAGTTGTTCCTCGCTTTGTCTCTGACTTTAAAAAGAAACCTTGTTTCTTTGTTGAAGTGATGGACAAAACATCTGGAAAACATAAATGTGTCGTCAGCAAAATTCCCAAGGGTGAGCGTTCTTCATCATTAGGAGTCCAAGCAAAAAACAGGAAATGTACCTCTACATCTGAGCAGCAAATATTTTAAAGTAGTATGGGACAATGTGGATTCCCTGTCCTTAGTTTAGGTGTGATGTAATCTGATGCATGTAAGATGCATTTCTTATTTTTAATAATCAATGGAAAACCATTTTCTAAACCTTACTCATCTTTCTTAGACAGTATTGTTTCTGTGCTGTTTCCACAATACTTCTGAAAAATCTGCCCTACATTCATTCGGTGTTAGAAACACTGTTCAGCTCATGCACCATGGAGGGTGCAGGAGTCTTTTGAGCTGCTATTTAACCACCAGCCATTAGTGTACATGGAGAGTTCCAGGCCACAGGCACTGAATGCCTTAAAAAGGGACCAATTTCAACATTGCAGGCATGTAGCTGGGATTAGTTTAATGCCACCGTAGCCTTTGCAAACCTTCATCTCTAACAACCTAAGTGATGCAGAGTTAAGTTTTCTTCAAACCTGGAAGAAAAAAGGAACATCACGATTGATCTTCACATTTAGTAACTTAAATGCATAGGATAAAATAAGTCAGTGTTTTAATCTCCTTGTGCCCAGGCAGCTTTAGAAGGGAATGTCCCTCATTCGGTGAGGTAAGAGCATCTATATGGTAGCATTGTTTTATTTTTCAGATTGTTGGAAAGCTGTATCCACATGTCAGGCTGCCTACACTATGTCCATTATGAGCGGGGTTCTCAGCATTCTTCAGACCACTTTTCTAATTCTCTTTTTCCATTCCTTTTTGAAGTGTACAATGGTTTTTGTTCTGTCCTCTCCATTCCCTCTTTTCTATCATCTGGAATTGCTATCTCATTTGCTCCCCTTCTGTCTACTCATGTCCAGCTGAACAGCTGGAAAGAACATTAAAACACAGTTGTGTTCCTGCAGGAAAGCAGGATCCCAATGGATAATTATCCTAGCTATTCCTAGACTGCATATACCAACAATGTAAAGCATCGTGATAGGTTAAGTATCATGTAGCCCTTCATGGTTGTTTTCTGCAGTGGGAATGTTGACTACCATTAAGCAGCTAGAGCCTAAAAAGGTTCACAGTGAAACAAAAGGCATTTCACAGCCAGCATTGTCCTGTCTGAACCACAGCAGGAATGCCACAAGGTGCTTCCTTGGGAAGCCATGTCTTATATCTGCATAAGCAGTGCAGGGCTTTCGTGCAGTAGGTGCGAGGAGGTTCCAGTAGGATGAGTTCTCTCTGGTGCGATATTCAGGAATAGTGAAGGTAGTGAGCGTGTTTTGGATATGGTACAGTTGTTTATGTGAACGAGAGGAACTGTTAGCAAAAGCTGGCCTTGGTAATTGCTGAAATAGTTGGAGACAACTTTTCAGAAATCAATTAAGTCAAACTCTTTAAGGCCAGTAGTTGATTAGGGATCATGTTCTTGACACTACTTGCACTATAACTGTGAAAGAAAAATATAGGTTGAATTTTACGCATTCCATTTACTGCAGAGTGTTTAAGTAATAAATTCATGAATGTAACATTTTCTGAACACAAGGTATGCATGATATCTTGCCACTGGGTCACTTCCTTTTAATCCATATATTTAACAAAAGAAATAGAACCACCTTGGAAGTTATTTCAATAAAGTTCATCCCTTTGTGTTAAGGCAAGATTGACTGACCCTGTTTCAATCCTGACAGATATTTGTTTGGCCTGTTCTCCACTAATCAACGTTCCCCATCTCTTCAATCAGATATTTCCAAATTTTCCCTAATGTTTAGCCCAAATCCTTTTTCCTGGGTAGACAGAGAAGTTTTATGTGCGGGTGCAAGTGAGGCATTTTCTGGTGACTTGTACTGTGGAAAGAAAAGTCTGCTCAACTTTTCAAGAATTAGAGAGCATAAATAAGAGTGTACAGAATTAAATTACAGTTTCTAGTTTTCATCAAGCCAAGCCTTTTGATGGGATACAGGAATGTAAAAATAGAAGAGTTGGATTTTTGTTCTAATAGGCAAATCCTGGAAGCTCAGCCTTTCCAAACAGTATCTTCATGTGTGCATGTCCCAGAGCTTTGCAAATAGAGACACCAAAATTAAATCATTCCCATAAAGTTGCATATATGGACTAAACTAGACTGTATAGTATGCTGAATGAAAGCAACATTTGCAAGACAAAATTACAAAAGATTGAGATTTAACTTTTTTTGATAGCACTTCCTAAGCACTTAAAGAAAAAGAACAGTAATTGTGTCCAACAAACATGATTTTAACTCATTTCTCCCACCCTTGCCCATAGACACGCCAGTGTTTTGGACAGAGATACTGTTTGAAAATTTATTTGCCTCATCTTCTGTCAGGTAAAAGAGCTCCTTTATGCCTTTTGAGTATGATTTCTGTGGCACTTGGCACTTTTCTTGCCTCACTTGATTGAAATGGTTGACTTTTAATAAAAGCAAAGTTAATTTGGCTTTCCAGCATGATTCTGATTGCACACTAAGAGCTTTATCTTTAAGAAAACAATGAAGTGATCAAACTGGTATAAAACTGCTGTGATATCAGTATCTTATCCTTATTAGCTAATCTTTTAGACTAGCTTCAGTCTAGTTCTTAGTAGTAGGTCGGACTTCTGGCTAATAAGAGATTAAGTGACCAAAAGCTGGGAAAAGGAAAACTCAGCTGAGTACAATTTATGTTCAACTCAGTCATTGATGTTCTGCCTCAAAACCCAGGACCTGAACCTGCAAGTCATAGTTGTGTGAGTAGTTTGTTCATCTGTAGCCTTAACATTGGACAAGGAACTCTAATTTTGAGCAAACCTTGGTTGGGGTAGGGAGGGTGGTGTTTTATAGTTGCTGTTGCTGTTATTATTGTAGCTTTACAAAGAAGGCAATAAATTATGACTTTGGGGTATCACTCAGTTTGTTACAGATAAATTAGTGCTGCTGTGGGACAATACCAAAACTGAGGAAGAATTTATGCCCCTGGTAGCATGTAATATGTTGTATTAGACCTTTAAAACTCTGCAGAAGAAATGTTCACACATCACTAACCTGCTGAGCAGCTCTCAGAAGAATAAAAAAGTCACGAATGAGTAAGTGTAGCCATACAGTGAGAGATTGTTTAGTCGACTTGGTAATAGGAAGGATGAAAATTTCCTAATTCTGACTGGTTCTTTAACTAATATGGAAAATCCAACCCAAGCCATTCTATGGCTCTCTGACTTGAATCTAATCAAGAAGGCAAAGAAAAGTCAATGTGGAAATTGAGAAAAATTAGAAAGACAGAGAAAAACTATTTTGCCATAAATATTGGTACCTATGTTCTCCACAACATTTGTGTAGCTCTAAAATAGTTTGTGCAGGATCTCAGTGTGTAGCATTTATTACCTTAGACCACTTGTTTGGCCTGAAATTTTCTGTATTAACCAAACTGTAACCCAGAAGGTTTTTGTAACATCTGTGAGTTAGAGAAAACTCTTCATATTTTCTTCTACTTATTTTGTAGATCTACTGATAGTTTAAGATTGCAACATTAATTTTTCTTCTTTAAGAAAAAAATTGCATCTTAAAATTATTTTTGCACCAGCTCCCCACCTTCCTCCTGATAAAAATGCTTGTGCAAGTGAAAAAAAACCCACTGTTGTTTCTCTGACATGCTTATCATGGCCGCAAATAATGCATTTAAATAGGGAATTGTTTGAGAAACATGATTCTAAGTGTGTCCAATCTTGCCTGGATGTTGGGAAGCATATGGTCTACTTTATCCATGCCACGAAACTTCCTTGCTACTTTCTGTCACCGCTGTATTTTTCAAATGCAGTTTTCAGCGTGTATGGCACACACGTGTTGATTGTGAAGGTAGCATTCTTTCAGTACAGCCTTAAGCTAATTACTCTTAATGGCAGTGGAGCTTTGTAGCTCAGTTGTGAACAGCTATTTATGCTACTACACCAGTACAAAGCAATGTTTCAGATTACCAGTTTACCAGACTATTACACCATTGTGTTTTAATCCACTGTAGGTGGATGGAGAATATGAGCCATCTGTTTTATTTAATGATATAATCAGTAAACAATATATGCACTTTACACATTTGGTCATTAAAGATGCCCATATTGTTGGACCCTGTATTTACATTGTAAATTGGTGTATTCACACATCGGCTTGTTCTGGTGTCAAAGCCTTGCTGTGTTCATAAGCTGGTACAAAGCAAGCTCAGTAACTGCTCAAACCCAGTGCAGGTGGTCGAGCTAGTTGCCACACAGATCAAAAGTCAAACAACTGTGAATCTTCCTTTGAAAAGGCATTTAGAGAGACAAGGCTGGTCTTATCTTCACAAACAAGAAAGAGTTATAGATATACATCATGAAGTTATGAGAACAAAAGGGGGTTTTATAATCACTGTGCGTCAGAAAATCCAGTACTGCAGACTTTTGTGAAGACATCTTTGAAATATAAAGAACATCTTATTTTCCTCTACAAAATTTAAAGGACTGAGTCTGAATTATTAAATATGAGATGGTTCAGTCATTTCAAAACTTTGGAGACAAGAAGTTGCTTTCTCTTATTTCAGTTGATTTAATTTAATTTTATTTTCAGCAATGCTTAAGCAGAATGAAACAGACAGTAATTGCAAAGCCCAATCTTATTCAAGGAACAGAGGTGAATGGGTGTATTTGTGCTAGAAACAAAAGAAATCGGTCAATATTTCAGTTTCCCCAAAGTATCCCTCATAATCGCCAAAAAATAACCACCAAAATACATTAAAAATGAACTTAGAAGTAAAGTCTCGTTTGCTGGCACATTTGTAAGGAGGAGAAAGATCACACAGTCCCATATTAAAACAGTAAGGTTCATTTTAGTGTTTTACTTAACTTGTGCTTAAGATGCCCAGAATTTGAAATCATTACTGGAGGACTCAGTCTCACTTCTCATTGTGTTTTATGAGGAAATAGAATTGGATTTAGCACCATGTGAAGGCTTGGCTGGCATTGATGGTAGACAGGGAGGGGAAAGGACTTGTGGAATTTGTATGGCGGAGAGTGAGTTGGCAGGTCCTCACGACTGGAGGAGTCTTGAGTTCACACCACAGCTTGGTTTCTGTTCATTTTGATTTCTGTCCTATATAATGCAGATGGAATCAGAGGCACTAGGGGTATACCCAGTAGCAAAGTCTGTGTGCTGAAATGTGTTCACTTTCCATTTACTCCTAGAGACATGAGGAAATAGCTGTCAAAGTCTTTAAATCTATTTCAAAGGCAAGCTAATTATATTATTGGGGTTTTTTTTAATCTTGAGGTATGAAGAAAGAAGACTTTTTTACTAGGACTTTTTATATTGGCATTCATTTTAGAGATAAAGTATTTTCAAGTGCATGAGCAAAGAGAAGAAAATATCTCATTTTATGAGCTGTTACATATATTTCAAAATATACACTATTTTCATAGTTAAAATATTTAAAATAATACAAAAGACTCAGCTATAAGTCTTCCTTTTATAGTGTTTTCAGAGGTAATTAATGTAAGTTGAATATTGAGCATTGGCATGTTTCCACAGGCTTCGTGATGTATTGCCTTTTGATTTTGAGATATTGTGTAACTAACTTATTTCTAATCTTATTAAGGGCTTGAGATTTATTTTATTTTTTGCCATCCCAATCCAGTAAAAACAAACAGAAACTTGGCTACTGATATTTGATTCTTAGCTTTGTCCTGGGTGTATCTTGGGTAACTGTGAACACATCTGTTTCTGTGCATCTCTAAAATGAGGATAATGTTCCATATCACAGCAAAGCATTCCAAGAGCAAATGCTCTTAATTAATCTGTGCATGGTCCTCACATGACCTGATGAGAGTTTGTGAATGATAGACTGACTGGTAGCAGTGCCCATCCTGATTTGAGTCATGGCTTAAATCCATGGAGTCATGGATTTAACAGGAGTGAAAGAGAAGCATGGGAAGAATTTAGACTAGAGGGGTGTGGAGTATCTGATTTCCCATAATAGTCCATTGGCAAGTACATACCTCATCTCCTCAGCTATTGGACATAGCTAGGTGAAAGAGGAGGTATCAATTCTTTGTTGTCTTCTTCAGATATTAGTTTGAGGGCTACAGGTAACAAGCTCATCTTATGTAGGGTGACATTTTGGTTTGCTGCAGACAGAAAAGAGTGTTTGAGTCAGTTTAACAAATAGAATTAATACATCCCTGAGACATAATGATGAACTATGTATATGTATATATTTCTATAATTTGCTGTGGACTATAATGTATTATTTTTTGCTGCTGTCAACCTGCAATCAATCAGGACTTTACAAACATCTGTTAAGTACTTTAGGGTTCCTCAAAGCAGAAGCAGATCCTAACAAATGCAATGTATTATGACTTACTGTCACAGCACTGCTATTGATTTGTCAAAGGAGATGTGGAGGAGACGTGGGCTCAGGGATGAAGGTAGACAGTCACTTCTGGCTAAAATTACCTTTGTCACCATCACCTCTCACCTGTGGATAAAAAAAAGAAACATAGTTTGTTACAGAACAGAGATGGGTAAAGCCGTGGAGATACTCTGGGAATACATAAGAATTCTATCTGGTGTAGTAACTCAATGATCAAAAACATACTAGTGAGCCTTTGAAATGCTAGTATTTTACTGCACAACTCCTGATTAAAAAGAAAATAAAAACATGGATTTCAGCTGCATTTTGTTGAAATATCAATTGAAATTATGGTGGTCCTAGCTGTAAAGTTAGAAGAAAGGTTGTTAGACAGTCTGTGTAGCAGGCACATGTTGAAATCTGGAGTAGAATGAGGTCTGAATGTGGTGTGTAGTCATGATGCTGTAGAACATAATTTTCATGAAGAGTATTCTTCATAGAGCATCTCTTGTGCTGATGCACTTGGTTGGTCATATTTTCATGGCCATCTTGGAATAGTTGAATAATTACAAAAGCTCTACCAGCAAGGAGTGAGAGAATCAAGCTCCCATGTGCCAGTTCCATCAGATGCTTCCTATTTAAGGAATCTAAATGATCAAATGAGATGAGCATTTATAATTCTTCATGCAAGGATTGCTCTCAAGGAGCTTTTTTCTTAGTAAATTCCCAGTGTCCTCCTTGGAGCAAGATGGAGTATTTGGAATTATTTTTTATTCAAATGTAATGTTATGCATGTAACACATTGTTTTGGAAGAAACTACACAAACACTATTAGAAGTGCTCGAGATCCTTAGCAGTCAGCTAAGGAAAAAGGAATCTCATATCTCAGAGATGCTCACTGTTAATGGACAACACAGGTGGAGCAGGGAATGTTGAATGAGCCCATGCACATTTTTCAGGCATCAGTTTTTGTATGCTTGCAATTCCGTTTTTTGAAATCAGTTGAAAACTCTGTGCCCAAGTTCTCTGAATCTGGGAGGAGGAGCAGGTGCTCAATATACCAGAGAAAAGCTGTTTTATAAATGCAGAGACTGGCTTACAGTACAATTTCTCTTTTGTCCTCTTGCTCCACTGACCCAATTAAATACAGGTTAAATAAGAAAATATTATTGTGACTGAGCTAGATAATAGAAATTGTTTGGGAGGGCTTCTAAACTTGGCCCTAAACTATTAAGTTCTGAGACTGACCTCAGTTTGAGACCCACTGTACCCTGCTTTCTTTGATCCAAACCCTGAGAATATGTATCATCATTTAAAGGAATGAACGGTTTTGTGAGGAAGAAGCCAAGAAGTGGCCCCAAAGAATGCCTTCCCACATGGAAAGCCACCACCCCCTGATTTGATGGCTTCCATGCTAATGCATCTTTCAAGGGGGCCTCTTTGTCCCACATTGTTACTTATTTGGCTCTTCTTTTCTTTCAGTCTTAATTGTCGTTAGCACTTTTTTTTTTTTCTCATAAAGTCATCTGGGGAATACTAGTTTATTGCATATTGTTGTGTTTGTCTAAAGACAATTGCACAAGCTTGAAATTTAATCCTTATAATCTTTCCTAGTTGAGAGGGCTTGAGATAAATACTGTTGTGTGCTTGGTGGGAGTGGGTCTCGACTTTTTGATCATCCATGTCTAAATGTTGAGTAATACTTAAGGGAAAATGTTCTCAAAACATTCCTTAGATGATTATTAGATTATATTTTATGTTTGATAAAAACTGGAAAATTGTATAAATATTTGCTTAACATCCCACCCCTTAAGCAATTTATTTCTTTTCTGGCCTTCAACCTTCTTGCTCAGTGAAATGAGATCAGTCACTTTCTGTTTATATTCAGTTTCACTTTGCAGTTTTCATGTGTGTGTAGAGCAATTCCTCACTACAGAAGCATATTTTAATAATAAGTGGAGAATAAAGAAGGAAAGAAAAAATTATTTTAAAAATATTTTCTAGTGTCTTCCCATATTTTAAAAGTAAACCAGTGCTATAGTTATACTGCATGCATCTGGTGTGCTAATAACTAGTGTTACAAGAAATTTAAAAAATTTTTTAGTCTTGCTTTTCTAGAAATTGTTTGTCACGTAGTAAGTTTATACATATTATGTTCCAGGGGCTACTGTTAAAAACAGCCTTTGGCAAAAGCAAACGTGATACCTTGTTCTTACAAGAGGAAATCACTTTTGCATCCTCAATGCTATGTGGTGGTTCAAGTTTTCTGGAAAGAGCCAACGTTTTCATGTAGACAACAGTCAATACTCACATAGGTCAACTGTTTGGCTGTTTTCTCTCATCTGAATTTTTCATTTTGGATCAATATAAAGAATCGGTCTCAATGTCACAGACATCAAAATGAGTTCTCAGGTCATGTTTAGAGCTCGACTAGATGGGAGGAGGGGTTTAGGGTAACATTGTATTAGGGGAGAAAACATCAGGGTCAGTAAATTAATTTAAAATATTGTAGACACATCTCTGCACCAACCAGGATTGAAGCATTCCTGTTTTAAGTGTAAAATGGCTGATTTAGGTGCAAGAAGGCCTGGAGTTTCTCTTGAAACTCTTTCTCTTTCTTCTTTCTCTTCCACCATGTTTTTGCAATTAAATACTGGATAAAAATTATTTTTCCTTTCCTTTTGTTTTTTGTTTTGTTTTAAATGTATTACTTCTTCCTTAATGTGTAGCAGCTGATTTTCCCTGCTGGCTCACTGGGGCACAGAGACAAACCTCCTTTCAAGGAACAGAGATCCAACATTGTTGTTGATTATTTTATTGGGAAACCATTTCTGTGGTAAGGCAGGCTCTCCAGCTCCTTGATGGAGGGGAAAAAAAACATGAGATGCAAGTGTTGTAGTCAAATATGTATTTCTTTTCTTTGTAATGTGGATGGACTCACAAAGAAAGTAGGCATGGAGGCATGTCCTCAGCATGCACACGAAGATCTGAATTTCAAGAGCAGAAAACCCATGACAGACGCTTCTTAGGTAGCACAAGTGGCCTTCTTCAGAGTGTGACCCGTTCATGGTGCTTTCCACAGAGTTGCATTTGAGATCTGCTGCTCCTGGTAGGAGAAAGAGCAAGTTTGCTTTCCAAGGTCTCTTTGTCCTTTTTTCTGGCTTACCTTATCTTATTTACCCAAAGTTTGAGCTGCGTTTCTTGCAGGAGTCTTGGGCTCCCTCTCCATCCCCTTCTGTGGCTTTCATAGCCTGTCATTTGGAGATGGTTTTGACGTCTTTTGTCAAACGTATTCACTTAGAATCACAATGTGGTTGCTCCGAAAAAAGGCGGCATTTCTTTTTTTCCTTCCTCTTTATGAACTGGAGACATAGTGTGTAAAAGCTGGGTGTAAGCTCACAATAGTACTTTGTCCTCTTTCACATCATTTGCCAAATAACTACTGTTGTGGCAACAGCCGTAACCAAGCATGGTGTCAGCTCTTTTTGCCATAATGTGACTGGATGTCAATAATTTTAATATAATGTGAAACACACTCTCAAGCTGTGCAATGAGGCATCTGATTATTAAATTCCTTGAAATGTAATCTGGGGTGGGGTTTTTTTTTTGTTTTTTTGGTTTTTTTGCATCAATTCAGGTCTCAAAACTGGACAGTGTTGTGATTAAAAGAAAAATAACAGAAAATTCTCTCATTATAGTAAACATTTCCAAGAAAACTCTAACCCTGAAGCAGACAGCTCTGCTCTGCTTACATAGACAGCAACAGCAAAGGCTCTGTGAAGGCTGTAAGGGGTGGAGGTTATAATTGTGTCTCCCAGTTGTTTGCTGCTCTTTACTGCAGCACTTTCTCTACTGACAGTAAATGCTATTTATTTTTAGGCTTCTTTTTCTAAACTACTTATAAAAAGTGAAAGGTAGGAACCTGGTGAAGCTTTTGTTTTTAATACATTGCTTACATTGTGCTCTAAAGAATGATATTTACTTATTAATGATTGAAACATTAGCATTTAATTGTGTAAAGCAATTAAAAAGCTCAACATTACTAGGTCTTGGACTGAGTCCATTAATACAGCAAATATTAGTAAGAAATATATTAAATAAGTTGAACAAGGTCATAAATGTTCCGCGTGCAAAGAGCACCTAATGCTTTTTTTTCAAGCCCCTAAGAAGTAGTTTAAAAAAAAAACCAAACAAACAAAAACCTTGTGAGATGAATAGATAAAAGGCTTTCTTGGTTTAGTTATGTCAGTTTGGCTTTTTCCTGTAATTGCTGGGGTTATTTTGTTCCTAAAGAGGAATGGATGCCAAGCTGAAGAGGTAATTTCTGAGCAGTGTTTCAAGATATTGTGAAAGTTTTCAACTTTTCTGTAATAAGAAAAATAACATTTCTCTAATGATGTCTGTTCATTGCATATTGTTCTTCTGTGTGCAGTTCAGTGCAGCTGGCAGCAAGTACTTGAGAGAAGCCCAGGGCTGAGGGAAGGGCGCAGGGGAACCGGAGCAGCGCCGAGTACCTGGGGCTGCGTGCGCCGACTCCTCGGGGTGCTGTCAAGCCGCCCTCACCTTACGTCACCATGGATGAAATCGAAAGAGATCATTTGCGTTTGATCCCAGGTGTCTTTACATTTGAATCCAAACAGGAAAAAGCTCCTGGCAGCACGAAGCTGGGTTGGAGGTGTTGATACTCTAAACACGTCCGGATGTCACTCTCCTTGCGTCAGATGGGCCGACCATGGGGCTTTCTTTGGTAATCTTGGGTTACTTGCACAATGAAAGGTTCAGGTTTTTCTGACCTGTAAAGAGTTATAGCAGAGCTCACTGCTTGTAAAGTATCATTGCATGCTCAGAAGTAAAGAAATCTTTTACTCTGGAGGAGCTCAAATGAAAACCCTGAGTGTGGATGTTCCAACACCTCAGAATCGTATCTGCATCTGAGTTCTGCAGGTTACGTGTGCCAGTAGTGCATTAAACTGCTATATGACATGGAAATTTCTCTATAACTCTGAGTATTCCAGGTACAGTTACAACTACTTTCTGTAGGCTCTGCTAGACAGCTTCCAAAGGAAAATTTTATTTAATTTAGTATCAAGCCAAATCCACTGTACATCTTCAAGTCTCTACTTAGCTGTTTGAACATGGGCAGAGCAGAAGCAGCACAAGCAGAAATAATGTGGTGTTTTCCAAATCGACTTCTTTGACCCTTAGCTTGGGAAAAATACCAACCTGAAGAAGGAGAAACATGTTCTGTCTCTAAAAACACGCTGGTTTTGCCTTCTCTAGTGATGCTGCAGTCATGGCATTTTAAAAGGGTACAGTTGTTTTCAGTCCAAGAGCAAGTTGACTCTTCATGCGTAGTTGACACTTCCATTTAGGCTGACAAGGGTAAATTTTAGGACAAACCACAGGAAATGGCTTGGAGAGGTGAAGGATATTAAGAAAATATTATACTGCTGCCTTAGAAGTAAAATGAAACACTTTAAGCTCTATTTTCCCATACAATGTTTAAAGCCATTGTTTAGATAATTTTTTTTGCAAAAAAAAAAATTGCAATTATTAGAAACAAATGTGCTTGGAAATACATAGTTGTTTTTATAATTTTGGACCAAGACAAGTCACAGGAAAATCCTCTTCTCATGGAGGGTAGCGTGAGGTTTTCTGAAAAGACATTTCTCCTTCTTCTCTCCCCTCACTCCCTGGTTTTGCACTAATTATGCTCCATTTAAAGTTTTCCTTTCTGTGTGAGCTTTGGGTGATGATTGTTTGACTTTTTGCTTGTGGAAGAATCTGCCTTAGCAGATGCAGCAATAAGAGCAGAAATAGCACTTTCAAAGCTGAGGGACTGTATTCACTTTGGTATGTAGAGAATGGCAACCAGCAGTCATTAGGATTGAGAATTCTGTTCTTTCTCTGTCTCTCTGCCCCTCTTGCAAGATGAGCAAGGGCTGACCTGAACTTTTGTTTGTTTGTTCTGCTGTGGGGTTAAAGATTCCTACTCTCCACCCCCCCCCGCCACCAGCCCCCCCATGTTTATTCTGCTTTTGTAAGGGAAGGAGGAATTCACCTTCTGTGAAGGCAAAGGAAAGATCCTTTCCCTATATAAGAAACAGATGAGTAAGACCTAAGATTGTTTTTTCCCCAGCTTTTTACCTGTAAGAAAAAAAAAAAAAAGTATTTTTAGGGTAAGGGATGAATGTGGAAAGCAATGATTGAACAAATAACTGCTTTAAGGCCAGTGACAGAAACACTTGCCAGTATAGTAATGTCAGTTGGAGGTGTGATTTTTGGCTCTATGTGTGTATTGGCAAAAGCCCTAGTGCAGACATGGTAGTACCAGGAAAAAAAAGCTTTGGCCAGTATATTCTATTTTGCTTGGGGAGGGTATAACCTCTAACAATAAAAGCTTTTTTTTCCAGCTGGTAAATTGCAACTGCAGTAGAAACTCAAGCCAAAATAGTTATACTGTTGTAGTGGCAAATCTTTTTCATAGACTGGCCTTCCGAGTCTGCTATCCTAACATTAGCAACTGTGCTCCTGTTATTGTTAATTTTAACAGCAGCAACATCTGAAGGTGATTTGAGTGCCTTAGACTTTGTGGCATTATAATGATCTTGAATTTACAGATCTGCATTTCATTTAATCCCCATGCCTAGGAGAATTGCAAACAGAGTTGCGCTGGACTCCAGCTTCTGCATGGAAGACTTTTCTTTACAGTTCTCAAGCATTACTCAAGTAAAAAGGCCCACATGCTTTGCAGAGGTCTGAAAGCAACTGTTTATAGTGAAGCATTTTTCTAGGCATAACACAGTGTTCAGAACTAGGTTTTGCAGATTTCTCTAGCAATCTTTTTCTTGAATATATTGGGATTGTGGAGGAGATGCAGTCATGACCTTGTGGGACTACACAGTCTTATGTGTGATGCCACAGGTCTATCACGTGAACTTTCCTTCTGCTCACACATTAGAATGAGACAGAAATAATTTTTCCTAATTCTGGAGCACACTGCTTCAGCCATCTTCAGTACATGCAATCAGAAGGTTTAAATACTCCAGGGAGACACTCTAAATATTTAAATATTTCAGGCCTCAGTTTCATGTCACAAGAACATTTCAGCTATTTTGTGGTCTCTCCAGAGTGCTCTCACAGTAGGAGAGCAAAACCAGTGCTGTCCTCAATACTGTTAGGGGGGTGACTCCTGGAGCTGTGCAGTCTCACAGTGATCAGTACCTGCTTATCTCCCACTGGTGTCTCATGCCAAATGACTTTTATAAGTGAATGCCAACACTGGAATCTTGATTGCTCAGGGGTTTTTTCAGCCTAATACTGCATCATTATGATACGGTACAAGCCAATGTTCTGGTTGTTTGGGTTTGGGTTTTTTTTTATTTTTGCTCTAAATTACCTCTGACTTCTATGGGTGTAAAATTCAGCCAGTGTGGATGCTTTTGGAAATCCCATCCTTCAGCTGGTTTTGGTTTTGTTGGTTTTTTATGTCCAGTGTAGGACTCAGTAATATGTGGTGGCATAACATCTCACTGGAGCAGAACAATGATTTATTGTGTTAATTACTGACATCACAAAACCACAGACAGTCATCTTGATCTTGGGGGCAAAAAAATCAACCCTGAACACTCATTTAGGAACTAGTCAAAAATCTAGTTTCTGTAAAGCTGGTAAGGTAAGGAAACTGAGCATGTGAAGTTTGAGAGTGTTTACTTTTCTAAGGTAATGCTCTTCCTAGTTTGCTTTTTTTTTTTTTTTTTACAAAAAGAAGAAAAAAAAATGCTCAGGAAGGTTTGGTAATAGGCACAGACATCTGCAGCTGTACTTTCAGTATTCCTGGTCTTTCAGCCTCACAGCTTATCTTTTTCTAGACTTTAGAAGCATGAAATAAGTTAAAATCAATAGGGTTTTAGAATATTTGGGCTTTGTGGCATTTTTTTTCTTTGTTGCTCTGTGACTTGGACAACAAACATTGTGAACTGAGTAGTCTCAGTTTGTTAATCTCTCCCTTGGGAGCATCTTTTCTTAGTTCAGCAAAAACACAAACAAAAAAATCTACTGCATGTGGTCAGTGCTCAGTTTGCTTGGGCTCATGTGTCATGTTGAAACCAGAATATTTTCTTTCCAAGACAAGCATAGTCCCTTATTCTTGGTAAGAATTCTCAGTTTTCATTCTGGATTTTAGCTGTTAACCCTTTGTCGTTCCAGCTTTAAAAAATCAACTGAAAAATACCACAGCATATATAAGGGAAATAGGTGTCTTTAACATTTTGGTTGTTCAAATAGCTGAACTGCATTTCTTCAAACACAAAACTCCTCAAATAAACCCTTCAAGCAAGCAGAAGATCACCTAGCCAAAACAAAAATGGAGAAATTTCCTTCTCAAAAGTGCAGCTTTCAAGAAACTTTGGCTGATGAGCTATAAACAAGAGGTTAAAATTGGTACACACTTATATCTGATTCTTCAGTGTCTGCATCCCAGTGCCTTAGGTACTTTGGCTGAAAGCAAATACATAAAAGACTGACCAAATTCTGGCATTTGTAGCTTCATTCAAGTTCAAGTGGGTTGCTTGCAATTCTCTGCCTGCAAATGACAGGTAAGATCCAGTCTGGAGTGGAGATATGAGAGAGTTCCTACAGTCCTTTTGCTGTAACACAAACTTTCAGGGCAGCTGTACCCCCAGAAATCTAAAGGGAAATTAAACAGAAATAAAACTTAATACAAATATGTATTCTTCGGTCTCCTACCTGATGAAATTGTCGTATGGCAAATTTTACCCTGTGGTGTGTCCATTACCAAATGAGCAATAGGAAAGAGCTGGGCAAAACTATGGTTTCTGGAGGAATGTTTAATTGAAAGCTTTTCCCTTAAAAATATCATCTTTCCAGAAATGCAGATGTGCATGAGAATCCTATAGGGATATTGGTATTTGGCCTCTAGGATTTTAACAGTCCTGTTCCCAAGGTTAAGATATACAGAGAGCCAAATTTTATTTGAAACTATTATACAAGGCAGATATGGAAGCTCATGGAGTATTACATTGCAAATCACAGTGTTAAAGAGAGACACATGGCTCTTGAGCTATAAAATGAGAAAGGAATGATATTTAAAAGATATCTTTAACCACTTGTTTTACTCATTAATCTGCAGTTCAGAAAGCATTATTTGCAGGGGAAAAAATGCTATTATGGGATAGTTCTGAAAAGAAAACAAATATTTCAGGCACTTTCCCTGCGAACATAACTGTGTAACAATTGCAAAACAAATACTGATGGTGAATAACGTTTCTATGAGTGAATGTGTTGAACAGCTGCCACTTTCCACCCTTGAGACTCCTGCGTATCTATGTTGGATGAAGTGATTCCTGTAGCAGATTTGTAATACACTTCGTGTTGCAGTGGGGTTAAAGGCAAGTGCTGAATTGTGATACAGGACCTTAATGTAGATTTCATTAAATCAAGGGAGAATTCTGCTATTAGTGTAACAGAACTGCTGCTTATCAACAACAAAAAAAGGTGTGAATATGCCCCATGGCAAAACTTCTGACCCTGTGCAATGCCATCACCACAAGGAGCTGTTTTCTACCCCCCAAACTCTCCCACCTATGGGAACTTTTTTCCTACCAGATGCTCACTGAGAAACACCCTGTCCTGTCTCTGTCCATGACCTGTGACAGTGTTGTCCTTACCTGCACCTTCTGAAACTACATGAGGTGTTCTCAGATACTCACAGTCCTTCTGACTCTTGTTTCTTACCAGTTTTATATAAAGAAGGAAGCATTGCACCTTTGAAATTAGCATTCAGAAGTTTATCAGGAGAATGATGTGACTCAGATGTTCCAACTATGTGAGTTTGTGGTCTGGCTATTTTTTATGAGTATGTTAAATTCTGGTAGCTAAAGAAGAAAGCAAGCAGCTGAACCTGGTAGATACTCATTTCCAAAATTGTATTTGAGGGTATGATATTTTGGAAAATACAGAAATTCTTCTAGACCGTGAATTACAGCCTGGGACCAGTTAAATGAGAGGATGTCACAGCCTTCAAGGTAATTGTAACCATGTCTTGGGCCCATTCCTGACGTATTTGGGTAAGCCCCAGTGTGAGACAGCTCTGGGCATTACTGTCAGGGTGTGGGCCAGGACTCTGTCTCCCAGCTCAGCAGGAACTCTGCCTGCATGAAGTCCTTCCCTAATGGCAGTCCGGCTTCCTGGTGCGTGGGCTCTCGGTGTGCGTGTATGAACTCACGCTTTGGATAAGTGATTATTATCTGAAAGACTCAGGAGCAACTTGTTGGCTGCCAGACTGGTCGTTGTTCCTGCTGCAATAATCCCTTTGTTCTGCAGGACGGTACCACAGCAGACCACAAAGTTGCTGAGGGGTTGCATGGGCTTCTTACCCTTGTAGGTAGGTGGCATAACAGCTGCCTCTTGGGTCTGAAGCTTGCCTCTTCGTTAAAAATAAAATCTGCTTAAGTGTCACCCTCTTTGAAAGAATTCTTCAGAGTTCAAAGTAAATTATCTCAGGGATGATGATAATCATTGGCCTTTAATTGAACTGTGGGGCTTCAAATGTAGAAACCAGTTCATGGTTAATCATTTAAGTTCATCAGAAATAAGATTCAAGTCGGGGCAATTAGACAATTGCTTCATTACTCAAACTGTCTAATGATGTTTCACTGATCTTTCACAAATGATAATACAGTAGATGAACTGTGCAGTTTAAATTATTCCAGTTTTAGATAGTTGAACAGTGACTTACCAAAACTGTTAATGGAAGTTATTCAAGATGTGCTGTCTAAATCCTTTCCAATTAGTGTTGAGGTCTTGAAGGGCCAGTCTTAGCTTTTTATTAATATGTTCAGTTTATTAATGTATTTTTTTATATATGCATAGTGTGACTGGTACATCTCAAGATGTTGCATAATTATTATCCTTTTAATTTGTTTTACTTGGGTTTTACTCCTTAGTCTTGCTTAAAATTCAGAAATATTTCATAGCTTAATAACTTAATAACTCATTAGAAAACTGTGACATATACTGGAGGTTACCTCAAAGGCTATCCATATTTAACAGTAAACTTGAGATAATTCATTGACAGTATGACTGTCATTGACCACTTTAAATATTTCAGGTTGTGTTTTGACCTTTTGCCTTACATTTTAACCATAGGAAGAAACTGAAACAGATTGTGTACAAAATTTGGATCTTTGCCAGATGGTTACGGCATTAGGAAACAACAAAAAATTACAACTTTGCCTGATAATAGTACTACATATGTATAGTTTATTAAATATACACTTTTATAATTTTTTCTTACTTAACTGTGTTTTAAATATGAGTCTTCCACTTCCTTATTAAAAAATCCCTAATAAATATCTTCTACTTCCAGTTTTGGAGGAATATCTGTGGCAAACAGATTATTGCCTAAATATGATATGAGATACAAATCAGATTTTTGAAAAACAGGACTAACTAAAAATGATAATGATGATTTTCAGGTCTTTCATGCTTTTAGTTTGCCTTGTATATAAAAGGTCTTGTTTTGGATCCTTAAAGTGATGTTCACTTGGGAAGGTCTTTGCTGGGATCTAGTGTACAGAAACAAGAGTTGAGGAGAAATTGCATCCTAGTCACAAAAATCTTCTAAATTAGAAGATTTAGAATGGCCTGTTCAGTTTTGATGGGCTTTTCTTGAATGATCTCACGTGGCTGGGTGGGTCAGCTTTCCCGTGAAAATGCAGCATGTCTTCAGTCTCTAACTTCACACACTTTTGTCAGGTCATCTGCTGCTGACTTGTAGAGGTTTCTCATGAGTGAACAAAACTGTTGGTGGATACACAAAGTTTCTCTGGGTTGGCCATGTGATAAATTGTTTCCCATTCTCTTACCATTGAAATTCATGAAAAATTTTATTTCACTGAGTTCAGATGCAGTTCTGGAGACAGAATAAGCATGTTTTAATTAGTTTAAAATGTAAGCTGTCATACTGCGTTTACAAGGATTCCACAGATTCCTGCTACCATCCTGTTTTGATTTAACTTTGTAATTATATTTATGTAAAAAGGCACAGTGATATGCTACCCATACAAAAGGCTAATGATGAAGAGGGATGGAAGGAAGATGGGAAAGTATTTCATTCCCTGGCAAGGCTTCTGTATTGTTGACCTTTGTACAGACCATCAGCCTTGAATCTCTCTGTTACAAACCCTTCCTTCCCTTTGGCATAACTTGATGTCTCAAAGGATCATTAGGTTGAATAGTGACTCCAGAACAGTTTCTGATGTGCTTCTCATGCAGCAAACTATCCTTCACACAAGGCTGGAGGTAACTTGGCTGGAGGTAACAAAGGATATGGCTTTGTTTTCAGCTGTATGATACCTGCAAAGAAAACTAGCCTGTTACTGCAATATTTTAATACAGGGAAGGCAGCTTGATCCAAGTTCCTCAGCTGTTCCTATGGAACTGCTGACCTGGTGACCCACAACCACATAATCCACAGTGCTTCTGAGCTGACAGTTTGATGATAGATGTTTGTTGTCCACAGCTCTCTTTTCTCTCTGAAGACTTTTACCTTGCATGAAAATGCTTGGAATCTTCCTTTACATTTGAAGCCAGTTAACTAATTTGTTCCCAGGTGGGTTGTCCATCTCCCTGGTGCCCCCATTCCAGGATCTGCACGTGTCCTATTGTCCCTCCTCACAGTGCTGAACACTGGCCAGAAAGGCCCTCACACCCTTTCCCATGCAATGCCAGAAGCCTTTGGGGAATGTTACTGCCCTGGAAAGGAAACAGAAGAACCACTTCAGGTCTTGTAACTCATGATAGCTGAAAAGCTTAAGGCTTCCCCTGAGTATAGGTTTCCAGTGCCATTGTTTCTCCAGTGAAGCTTAGAGCATGACAGGTACTCTGCATCATGTGCAGTGATTCTGGGGTCTGGTCTAGTTATGTAATGGCAAGTTCTTACAGTAGTGAAATTTGAGACATCTCAATGGGAAACATTGAGGCCCTTTAATTCTGCAGTACATGGTTCTCAAAGGCCTTTGTGGACCCATTTAACATGTTTAGCATTAAGTGTTTTTTCTCTTACCACCTCTAGTTTGGTTCACATTCCTCTCACCTTTTCTTACTGCTATACTAGTGCCAAGCTGTTTTCAGAACTGATCTGATCTCAAAGACATTTTCTGTTAGGTTTTATTCTAAATAAGTACAAGAAAGGTCTTCTTTCTTTTTTTTCTTTTTTTTTTTTTTTTTTTCAAATTAAAAGTATATCCAGCATTTGTCCTTTAAATGAAATTTGGCTTCCTTTTAGACAAAAAATAAGTAATGAATTAGAAGCTGAAGGTGCAGTACTTCTAATTTCTGCAAGACTAAATATCTTGTTATATGAAGAATTTCTGCTACAACTAATAAAGCTTTATTTAGGGATAGTGGGATGTGCTCCACTTTTTATGTAATGCATCCATAACATGGCCAAAAGCTGTCCTTAAAAACTACAGCCAAACTGGCACTCAACTTTCCCTGACTGCTGAAGCAGTCCAAGATTTCTGACTGGCTGTGAAGCTTTTAATCTATTTATGCTATAACTCGGAATTGTTTTCTAACCATTTCTTAAATAAGCATAGTTTAATCAGTTAGCAGACTGATTTAGAGGCTGAATTCCAGCATTCTTGCTCTATGAATGGTTCCATTTGCTTAATTGTCTCTTTGGGAAGTAAGGAAGTATTCAAAGTAAAAGTGATGGACCTTGGGTTTAGTTGGTTGTATATAGCAGCCAGCTGAAATACAACTTCTTGTACATATGAAAACAATGGTGCTGCTCATAGTTGCATCCTCAAGAGATACAGTCACTAATATAATGACAATTAAAAAGTTTTATTGATGCATATATTTCTTAGCCATTGCACATCATGAAGTACTCTTAAGAAACCAAAGGATTCTTTGTTTAGCAGCAAGTCAGCTAACACTCTCAGAAATATTTCACGAAATTTATGTAATTCATGGTCGGAAAAAATTTGATTTCCCAAAATGAAATGACAAGTGCATGAGCTGAGGATGCAATTTAAAATGCCCTGCCAGTTTTATAAACAGACAAGCCTAGGTGCAATGAACTTCTCGAATCTTCAGGAGTCGTGCTGTATGTTGATCCACATCAGGTTCTCTAAAGAGTAATTCAAGCAGATTTTGATGCATCCCAGAAAGGAGGTAGAAAGACTTTTCACATGTAAGGTAACTGTTCTGATATTCTATTTGTTTGATTAAGAAAGTGTGCATTTGTGTTGTCATGGCAAAAAACAATGAAAACAAATTCTTAAAAGCTTGTAGAAGAAAGTTCTCAAAAGATGCCATGTTAATTACTTTAGGTATTTTTCAGTTTAATGGTAGCTAAATATGGTGCTTACACAGGGTTAAATTAATCAACAGCTTCCTAATTAAAACAAATCTCTTCTCCCAGAGATTTAAAATGTGGATTTTTTTCGTTATTATTAAACAGACAAAATGCTTTTGTCAAATAAGGCAAGAAATGGATTGTTGAACCCAGGAACCTCCTGCATACTATTCCTGAATACATTAGCATTAACTATTTTGCCTTCCAGACAATAAATTATGAAAAAGCTCTTTAAAGTGGGGAGGGTAGGGAAAGGATGCTGCAAGCCAGTGAGATGGTGATTAGCCCATTTGCTTGTAGTGTTTGCAGTCTCGCTTCAGACCTGCTGTGGTTTGTGAACGGACTTGTCTGTTCCCACCCGAGTTTCTGTTTAGCAAAGCCCAGCACAATGGCTTTGCTTTGGTCATGGACTTCGAAGCTCAAGCTGGATATTACAGCAGAGCTGTGGAAGGAAACTTTTCTTTGCTGGCCTGCACTTCCAGGAGGTTTAAAACTCTCCAGATTCTCAACTTACATTTTTTAAAGTTATCAAATGAACTTTGTTGGCTTGGCTTTGGTATGGACTGTATGCCAGTGTCGTGAAAACTCATCCTTGGGAAATACACGGCCCTTCCTGTCACTGTCATGCTTTTACATTTCCACTTGGAAAGCTAACTTCCACCACTCTAGGAGATCTGCTACGACTATTAATGATCTCTGCAGCTTTGGTAAACAGAAGATAAAAATGATATGTCCAATTGTTACTGAGAACAGAGCTAAATTAACAGATTAGTAGTATTAATGTGATTGAATGTGGTGACGTTATCCTGCATAGGTTTGATATGGAAAATGGATAGTTGGTACATTTTCATGTGCAAAACCCAGAGTCTGCTTTGAATGTTTATCTAAAATTTGTCTATAAACTATGAAACTCCATTTCAACCACATAATTTCCTTTTAGTATGCTTGCCCATCAGCTGTTAAAGAAACATTAGGAGCTTCAGCAATGGGTCCATTTTATGGGTGCATAGTAAACTTTTTCATCCTAGTAAAGTTTATTTAGGTATCATAAGCTGATAACATTCTAATGCATGAAGAAAGCATGTTTTCTTTCTTCTGAATCAGACAGTGTTCCCCTGATAACTATCCTGAGGTAAAATATAATGAAGTTGGCTCTAGTTTTACAAGCACTAGCATCATGTCATGCGCTGGCAAAGTTTCTAAAATAACTGGGTATTACATTACTTTGATATTAAAAGAGAACAGGGAGATTATAAGAAGGTATTTAATGAAACATGAGAAAAATAAAGCTTTTAGATGATGATACCAGGAGAAGTGTTCTCTGTTAAAAAGAAATAGTGAATTTGAGAAGGAAAATCCATGGAAGTCAGCAGGGCTCTGAAGCTTTTTCTCACAACTCTATTCAAATGTAGTGAAAGTGAGTATTCTTTCTGCTAAAACTTTCAGCTTTGAATCATTCTCTAACTTTCCATTGCAGAAATCCTTTCTGTCATCCTAGGTAAAAATCCAACCCATCCCCACCCCAGTTGCTGAATCCTATAGGATTTTTCCATAGGAGTAATTAAAATCACTCAGCTTTTAACTTTCTGCCATAAATCCTAAAGAGCTGTGGGAGAAAAGTAGGCTTTAGCAAAGTGGGAAAAATCTGTTTTGGGTGAAAGCAACTTGCCCAATGCCCCGTGTACATCCTGAGTGAGGAATTTCAGCTGAGTCTTGCCTCATCCCTGCTCTGTGAGCTCTGTCCATGGGATGATGCTGTCAGTGAGAGTGGAAGTGTCTTGCATTTCTGAGAAGCCTGGAGTGGGGCCATGCACCGACGTGTTCGCTCTGGTGTTTACACGGGCTCTGTTTGCGTAACTGGAGGAATGGAGTCTGTGTAAACAATTCCCATCGATTATGACAGCTCATGCCAGCTCAGCAGTATTACGTTCAGCACTTAAATATTTCACACTGATATCTATTTGTTTTCTCACTGTGCTGGAGTGTTTATTAATAAGATTCAGTACGTAAATACACTTCTCTAGTGCTCAGTGATAAAGATACTTTCCGTTTAGTACAATTTTTGTTTTGTTCTAGTAATATTAGCTTAAGAGCCATTGATGGCACAACCTGGTGCTAATTCAAGCATCACTGCTGCCTGAATCATTAAAAAAAAATTAAGTAATTCAGTGTCTCAGTGGAAGGTGATGACACAAATATTGTAGCAGGCCTGTAAAGGGATGGTCATTGTCAAAACCACGGTGACTTTGACATGCAGATATAGATACAAAGAGAGGATCTGCAATCACTTCCGACGGGCTGGTTGTCAGGCTGACATTTCCCCTGACTTAGTCAACAGCCTGTTTCTTAAGCTGTGTCACACCCGCCCCAGTTTAGGTTCAACAATGCTATCTCTCCATTCCAGCAGCTGTTTGGTATTGTCATTTTGCTGAAGAACACTTTAGATGATGTATCACATGCTTGCCCAAGGAGTTTTTCCTCCTAGTTTCTCTCACTCACAGGGAGCCTTTGTTGAATCTGTTGCCATATTTTGTTTGAGAAGGTGTTGAAACTCATTGTAGTTGGCACCATCCCCAGTCAAGGTCAGTGCCAAGCTTGGTGCTGGTGCCAGTGGTCTGTTGTGCCTGGCATAGTTACACTGCTCCTCTGGAGGACATTAGCTGAGTCAACAATGGCATGTTTCCGTCACCATTGCTGCATTAAAACTGGAAGTTTTGCTGGAAAAGTAATGTTGGCTGGGTTAGGTTTGGTTTTGTCTTTCTTGTTCCTAGCCAGCATAGCAATGCCAGAAAAAGACTCTGATGGAGCATTAGCACTCAGCTTTAACCCGTGAATGCAGCTGATCAACCTGGTCAGCATCAGGTCCTGCCCAGAGTCCCAGGGAGAGAAACCATAGTGCTGTTCTGTGGCTGTGAAAACTGCAGATCCCAGCTGGGAGCAACTTCCTGCTCTCACCTCTTCTGAGCAGAGCAAACTTGAGGGGTCCAATGTAAACTCTGCTGCCTTGTGCTTGTTCTGTGTCTCCTCTTCTGAAGTGCTGCAAATAGCAGCAGGGCACTCTTGCCATGAAAAGCTGAAGGTGGTTGTTAAACCACTGCTCTCTTAGCAGTTCCACCAGAGCTGGACTTGGTCTATGTCCTTTCCAGCCTGTCCCTCACTGAAGGGTAGATTCGTATTCAGAACTTAATAACTGATTTCATCAACATGATTTGTTCTCAATCTTATACTTGCTCAGTGGCAGTGAAGTCAGGAGAATTAATTGTGGGAAAAACAGCAATAGTAAAGAGCAGGGCTGGTGTTTGGATGCCCTGACCCTTTCCCCTTCTCTTTCCATGTGGCTGGGAATTCTTTTCTCTATGCAAGAGCATCAAGGTAAAAGCTCGTGAGGCTGTGTGTTGATATGATACAGTACTTGGGGAACTGTTCTGCAGTACCATAACCCAGTCAGGTTTCAGGTTGACAGTTCAGGAATTCCTTTCCTTCATGGTTTTAAGAACCTTCCCATTATTATCTATCTTTCTGTGGTTTTCTAGACTGTGATTGACCATGATAATATTGCAGTACAAATTAAATTCTGCTTCCAGTGATTTTTTCCTAGATCTCATTTGCTGCTTTCCTGCACAGGTTATGAAGTGTCACAACTCAGGAGTACCAATTATTAATTTCTTCATTTAATGGGTAGTTTTAATGTTCTAGGAGAACCCATTTCTTAACTTAATGATAGTAGTTTTAGGCTGTTGCATAGCATTTACCTAGTTACTTTATGTTCTTTGCTCTTTGAATGTGTCTAGTTATACTGCTCTGTTGCAAATACAGTTCCATAATCGAAAGAAAGTAAACACTTTTGATTTCATTGATAGTTTCAACTCTTTTTTTTTTCTTGTGTTTAGTCCCAATTATAGAACATTTCTAGTGACACTTCACTATTGGCAAAGCTTTCATAAATTCAGAAGTTTTGTAAGGTTATAGTCCACAAAATATGCCACTAGGAAAATATTTTATGTGTGTCGGTATGTTTAAGATTCCTTTACTGACATTCTGCTTTCAAAAGGTTTTATCTGGCAGTACCATTCACTCTGGTTAGTTGTAGATATTCAAGTCCTGGTCATGCAAAGCACATTTGCCACTTCTGCCTTTTAAGGGCTTGTTTCCAAGTGTGGGATTCATAAATCAGCTAAGCATAGAAGTCAGGTTGGGGAGAGACTGAGCAGTGAGTGCTTTCCACCTCTTCTGCCAAAGTTGCAATTTTTTTGTCTTAAGTAGAAGTCTTATTCCACCTATATGTCACAAATATAGGTGCTGCATGTTTTCCAGGGTTCTAGACTTAGTTACCTTTGAGGTGCCAGACATGATTTCTGCCCTTCTCCTCCCCCCTGCCCAAGGCTGTTACACAGATCAGGGTAACATCTTCTGTCCATTTTCTCAGGCTGTGACTGGGTCTGGCTTTGAAGGGCAGAAGGCAGGCTTCAAGCTGATCCTGTTTCATCTTCTAATTTTTTTTTCTTCTTGGAAATTGCTGGTTTGCCCTGTGTCCCAGCTCAATTCACAAAGGAAACCAGTTTTATTCATGTATTATATGGGGTTTGCTGACACATTGAACAGTGAATTAAGCTACGTGGCTGAAGCAGCTTCCACTCATGGCTGTTCATCTTCCTTTCTTTGGGAAGTCAGTGCAACCACTGTGGTGAGAGCTGAATGGGATGTGCATTTGTTCCTCCACCACTGTTTATAATCTGCTATATTAATGTAGCCTGACATTGGTTTAATTTACGGTATAGCACTGGGTTGTAAACTGCAGCTGTTCACAAATAGATTCATTTCCCATTCAGGCACCTCTCCAGTGAAGGCAATATCCTCCAGGAGCCCAGCAGGACACAGCTTCAGTCAGTGCAGTGGAGTCTGATGTCTCATGTGTCAGCACTCTCTGTCCATCCCATCCCCGTGGTGTGAGTGGGTTTTGCCAGCCACTCAGAAGATCAAACAATAAAACCTTGGGCTGGAGCTCACACTAGAACATAAGATAAATAACTGCTTATGAATTATGGGCTCACATGGAGGCAGTCTTCAGTAGCTTTTCCTTATTTTAGTGGCATGGGTAACTCAGTGGAATAGAGCTTTTGGTCATTTACAGTCAAGCCAATTACTTCATTTAGGAGACAAGGCATTACATCCACACAGTAGCTTCTCTTCAGTGAAAAAGTCATTGCTATTTAGATGTTATCTAGATTTCCTGCATGAGAGTTGGAACAGAGCCAAACATTACATGACTCCAGAAAAAAATATTGCTTAAAATTTTACTTGGCTTATGAGAGGATAATTTACTTTTTATGAGGTGATGAGGAAAAGGGAGGAACTATGTGACAGAGAGAGACACAAATTTTTGTATTGGGAGTATCTGAGGAAAGTCTTACAGGAGAGGTTTTTAAATTATTGCTTTTTTTAATCTGCAGTTATTTCAGTATGTTTCCGTTTTTACCAAACTGTACTAAAGGAACATCAATATATACATTAATATAGTGATGCTAGATTGTATCTAGCAGCTCCATAAAATCTACAAATTACCCTTGAAATTATAGGTATATTGTGTTTCTACACCTGACTGCCATGTCCATTTTGAACATTGGGCTAATTTGCTTTCTCCATTGTTGTCTCATCTCCATTTGGGATTCAGATTCCCTGGGAAGGGAGTAGGTGCTAGCAGTACAGACTGAGTGACAAGCTGGCTCCTTTTCAAAAGATGCTTCATAGCACAATAGGATGGGAGCAGCTTTTGAAATCTCACTCATTTTGGCTTCTTGACACAGGCTTGGGGTCTGCAACAATGAAATGTCCCCTGAGATAGAACAAAAGGCCAGTTGTTTTAGCACAACCCTTTAAAATATAGTTTTGGAGAATGTGCAGAGTACTTGGACAGGGGAGAACAAGCAAGACAATCTTCCTGAGAGAGGTTGTTTTTTTACTGAAAGTGACTCCAAAAGAGGCTTCCTGCATAAGAGAAGAATCCGTGATTCACGGAGTTATGTGGAGAGAAGGAGTGTGTGCAACCCCATCTTAGAGAAATCCAGTCTAAGCCTGGGACAGCACAACACAGGGCATCTCTGACATGCCAAAGGCTCTCCCCATTCCTACATCAGTTCCCATGCATTTCTTGTGCCTTCACAGTGGTAGTGAAATCAAACACAAAAATGTGGGTGCATTTGCTGTAGGTCTTCCCATGGCCCTGAAGAGTGAAGCATCATAAACTGCTGATCAGCTGGGAGTTCTGGGCACTGAGGGAGATCTTGTATCCTAATGGTGGCCCAGGGCCAAGAGCCCCATGCCTTTTGGTCCTGTTGTGTGAGGAGCACACTGGGCACAGTCTGACAATGTATTGTAGTTTAATCTGCATGTTTATAAGTAATATGCACTTGTAATGCATAGTGGAAATCATCAGAATTATTGTTACCAGGATTGTGACATGTGCAAGCCCCTGTTCTAAAGTACCAATCATAGTTAATTTCTTTATTTTACTTTAAATGCCATTAATGGCCAACAGAAAACTGGATTGTGCCATGTAGCAATAAAACACCAGACTGGAATATGTAATCTGGCTGGACTTCATTCTCTTTCTCTCCACTATATAAAAAGTGTTTTCTACTACTTTTTTTTTCCCCTGGTTTTTGAAGTGAAGGTGACAATTCTTACAGTATTGGGAGATGTTTAATTTGAAATCTGTAAATGAAAGGTATCTTTGGGTACTTCAGTTGTCATTAGTAGCACATCACTTCTGTATGAGATGATTAAAAACAAGTCAAGTTATCAAATACGTATAATTTTAAAATAGACACATTTTTAGAATACCAGCCATTTTTCTAGGTCATAAAAAGGCAGAATGTTTCAGGTGATGTTATCAAGTTCAGAAATACCTTATCTGAGAGAGAGGATTCAAAAGGTACTTCATGCCTATTGTTTTAGCAGAAGCTAGCAAGAACAGTGTTTGTTAAAGAAAACTCTTTCATATTGGGATAGTTGTCATAAAAAGCAGCTTCTAAGAAGTGCTATGTAAAAGTTCAGTTTTTGTTTTCTGTTAAATCAGATGGAATGGCCTGTCATGGGAAAATAACTGAGACATTTTGAGACCCTCAAGTTGTGGAGGACAGATATTCCACCCTTGAATTTTAGAGGATGTAGCTAGATAAAGGTAACAGTCTCCAATGGATTTCTTGGACTTCTGTAGAGTGACCTCTTCTGTAACCCAGGGCAATACTGAATTTAGTCTAGTTTGTTTCAGGAACTCAAACCACAGCAGTGACTATAAAGATACTTTTACATCCCATTCTAGTAGCTTTCTAGAAGTTCTTGTTTGCAATCACAGTCCAGAGGAACCCTATAATTTGGAGAAAATGGGTAATTTGATTGTCTGATAGCAGGTCCTGCGTTTTTAATTCTCAGTGTTTGGGGGTTTACCTTAAAACTTGTATCACTGCTGTTGTGAAAATTTCATGGCTTAGGAATTGGTTACAAATCCATTTTTGATTTGCTTTTTTTTTGTGACCAAAAAAGGGGTTGGAAAACTGGTGATTTTTATGATGCTACTAAAAGCTAAGTGAAAAACGGTATGTTTTTTTCCAAGTAGGATATTCCTGTTCCTTTGTGGTCACTATTTACAAGATGCCTTTCATTTTGCTGATCCATGCATGGTTTACTCTTGGTTTTAAGCTGCAGTGTTTACCTACACGACAGAGTAAAGGCAAGTGGAAACTATTGCATTTAGCCAGTGACTATCCAAACAGCAAGAATGTAAACCACTGGCATACTCTGAGTAGTCAGAACCACAAAGGCAGGTAAAAGCCAGTTAAAATTTGACACTTGGCCACATGGTGAATTTTTGAGAACCCCAGCTGTCTGAGGTGTGAGAACATCTGTGATTGTCAACAGTTCATTAGAAAATTACTGGCAATAAAAAAATGCCAGCCCCCCTTCTTCCTGAAAGCAATTTGATTCCTGATGGTCTGCCCATCCTCAGTATCGTTTTACTCTATTCACAGAGAGACAAATTTTGCAACAATTTTTTCTTTTGTGTGTCCCTGGTGGTGCAATGATCTAACATCATTATTCACTCCTTACTTATACCAGATTTGAATATGCCATTGTTTCTTGAACAATAAAAACATCATTTGCCTAGCAGTCATCACATACATTAAATCTTTGCCATATGTGTATTACATTCCTGTGTCGTATTCCTTGGACAGAGCCTGGGTAAATTCCTTTGGCTCGAGTTTTGACAGGATGGCTGTAATCACAGAGAACGCTTCCATTAATAACTGGTCAGAGCACTCAGTTAATACTTTATCAGAGCCCCCTGCAGTATCTGGGTGATATCAATCTCTAGTGTGGGACTGCCTGGCAGTTTGCACATTAGAACAAAAATATGCTGAAGTCAGGAGCAGTCAACCTTTTATACACTTACAGAAACGAGAAAAAAGATGGCATGCCTGATCAGACCTGTCTATGCAGGGGACCTAAAACAGGCTGTAAATCTGGCTGTAGGATCTTCTTGAGATTTGCAGGTCTGTTGCTGCTTGGATTCTTCCTCTCTTAGAGTATTTGGCTGCCTGCAACAGGATTTCCATTGCTAACATTGTGTCTGTGCCACATAGCAGTGGGGGTTGGAGAACTACTATTTAATGTTTCTTTCTCACATGTTTTTGCAGCTCCCCCTTATTTTTTTTCTTGTATTTGGCTATAGACCTGAGGGTGAGATCACACATATATAGAATGAGAGCTGTAGAAACACATTACGCTGCCGTATTTGGTGCCAGCATTTGGAACTGCCAAATTGCTTTTTGAGTTTGCAGTACCACATGTTGGAGACGTCACAGGCTACTACTATTCATTGATATTTACTCCTTTCAGCACTTGTGTAATACCCTTTTTGCTACAGGATGCTGATGCACTGACCTATGGTATAAAAACAATATAGTGCTTCTGATCCAGTGGTTCTGAGTTTGTAGACTTCTCTATTAGTCATTTGAAATGAGCCAGTTATAAAAGAGGAGATAGTTTACCCATGACACTTGTTCATTGTTTTTGTCCTTAGCAGTTCTGTATAGACTCTCTTCATAATTAAGGGCTTTACTGAGTAAAGAAGATTCCCAGCAGTCACCCTGGAATTGGATTAACAGCACAAGAAACTCCCCCTTGCTAACCACATGTTCAGTCCCTTTCTGTCTTCCCATATACAAGCCCTTCTTCAATTTGTTTAAATGAATTGCTGTAATTTGGCTCTGTAGACTTGAAGAAATCAAGCCAGGCTTTATTTAGAAGTATAGTGGTGCATAGAGTCTCCATCTGAAACTGGGGCCATGTTGTACAAATTACCGTATAAACACAAATTAAGAGAAATTCTCTGTGCTGATGAGTTAATAATGTTGGTTGTCAAGACAAAGAATGGGAGAAGGGAGTAGTGTTATCTTTGCCATGTGCTGCAGATGCACAGACTGTAACCTACCAAAGGTGGGGCAGGGGATGTGTTATAACACTTAGAAGTGAACCTGCATTTCTCATATGTGAATATTCTACCTGAACTACAAGGCTGACTTCTGCCTTGTCAGTCATTACAAACTCTACAGTCATTTGAGGTTGATACTGTACCAGGCTACATATGGCCATGAAGACAATGTAGCTAATGTTAAACAGAACTGCAGTTCTCTTTACCTGCAGATCTGTGAAAATAAGTAAATTTTGTCTTCCTGAATTGCAAACTGCATCCTTTCAAAGGTTGTATAAAAGAAGGGAACATTTTACTACATCCATGTTTTAAAGCTGCTGTCTCGTTCAGCATATCCCAGCAGTCTCCATTCATTTCTCAATATTTTTGACAATGGTATAAATATCTTTGCACAAATCATGCTCCACAACTTGGTTGTATTCATTGTCTTTTGGGAAAAGATTTTTCTTTCTTTAGGCTCAACTGAATCTGCCATTTTCTTGTAATGTGGTTTATTTTTTTTTTTTTTTGAGTATCCTCTTTAGTGGATATCTTGGATGTGAAGAAATGGCTAAGAGACTCAGTAGGTGTAGGATACTGGCAGATGCACCCCAAGGAATATAGCTGTGGTGTATATTACCATCTCTTTGCTGTCCATCCCATCCATCTACCTGAGGCTGCCAGCCCTGCAGCAAACCTGACAAAATTGAATGGGAGGGGGTTTGTTTCAGTCATTTCAGTGTAAAGAACAGTGCCTTAAATCAAACTTAACCTTTGTTGGAGAAATAAGCTGAACAGCCAACTTTGCACCAAGCAAACTGTTCTGTGGCATCAGCTCTGCTGAGGGGGCAGAAACGTCATGCAAAGGGGAAGCACCCAAGGGCTGGGACAGTGCATCCAAAAGGCAGCTGTTTTCACACTTCTATAAGTTTTGGTCCATTTACATATTGGGGTTAATTGTCTAATTACGGCTTTAGGTTATGAAATCCCATCCTTCTAGATTTCTCTCCTCAATTTGCCATAGTTTATACTTTTTGGGCCTGAAAATGCAATGGTGTCCTTGGTTCTCAGGCTGGAAAAGGATTGTTTTGTCTAAGTGAACTATACTAATACTGCTAATACTTTATTTAATTGGTGTCCTTGGTTCTCAGGCTGGAAAAGGATTGTTTTGTCTAAGTGAACGATGAAAAGAACTTGCTAATACTTTATGTAACTGAAGTCCAGAGTTACACGCTAAGGCAGTACAGAATCTGGAAGATATGAAAGCTGAAACTTAAGGCATCATGTGCACCTCTTGTGCTGTGATTTCTACCATAATGGTAATTAATAGAGATAGAGATGATTTCCTGTAATAATAATATTCTAAAATGTTACTTTTTTTCTGTGAGATCTGTGGGATTTGATAGTCAGAAAAGACTGTTGATGGGTTTTGTATACTGTTTATATAGTTTATAAATTGATACCTTTCTGAAAAAAATCTAATTTCCATATTTAGGGGGTTTTGTCATGAAAAATAATGACAGTGTGAAGGTGGCTCTTTAAATACCTCACAAAAGGACACAATAGTGCTTCCCATGCTTGGGCAATGTATTTTTTTTACTTTCTTGGTGACAGTGGGGAAAGGAAGAGGAAATTGGAGAGACATTAAAAAATGTCAATTCTAGTTCAAAAGTTACACAAGCAAACACTCTTGACCAAGGTATTGAATTATAAAGTTTGATATTCCATAAAGCTAAATAGTCGGAAGTAATGCTGCCAATAACAGACATTCATTTATTTACTCAAGGTGCCCATTGTTAGCACTAATAATACATTTCAACATATTGAAATTGCAAGATAATTCTTTTGTGACTTTTATGCTGGATGATATTGTTATTTAAATGAACCTGCAGACCACACTGTAATGAAGAAATGCATGTTTTGCTTAACAGTTATCAACCAGCATTCCAGCAAAATGAGAATTTCTACCTCCATTCATCCTGAGGCGAAGCTGGGGGTCACTGTTTTCAATATGGACCTTTTAAAATCCTTTCAGCAGTGAATAATTATAAGCCACAGCCTCTGAAATTACCTGTTTTCACTGTAGGGAAGAAGAAACTTTTATCTTTTGTAATGAAGTACACTTGCTCATTCAAACTTCGTAAGACTTCTTTAAAATGGCAGTTGCATTGGGCTGATTTTGTATTAGGTGAAGGAGTAAAAGAAATGGATTTTTAAATATGCGGATACCCTTGTTTATTCAGTTTTAACTTTCTTGAATTTTGGATCCATCTTGTCAAATAACGCAGATGGAAAAAATGTGTTGAGCTCTTGTGTAAATAACCTTATCTGTACAAATTGCTGTTTACTAAAACAAATGTTACTTCATTTGCAGTTTCAAATTCATTTTGCACTTTCATTTGAAGATTGGGGTTTGAAACTGTTTTGGTCATGCTCATTTTTCTATATTAAGTTTTAGAAAAAGATTTTCTTTTTTATAGTTCAAAACTATGCAGAAGATAGGGATTGGAAATATGGCTTGCAGCAATGGGCTTTGGACTTCTAGCTTTGTTCTTAAAAACAAACAGGTTGGCAGTATTCATTGGTGTAAACTAACAGAAAAGTCATTATCTGGGGAATAATTTTAAAGAAATGCTATACAATAATTTGTTAATTATTGCCAGAAAAAAAGCATGCAGATTTACTTCTGAAAATGCGTGTTCCGGTTAATGAAAAACATTACCCTGCAGCCTCTGTGGGATTTTTTTCCACTTGTAAAAGTTGTTTTTTTTTAAAAAAGGAAGAAACCAATCCCATACTTTCCTAAATGGGATTTCTAGGCAAGGACAAATCCAAACCTCACTCTCAGACAATAAGCAAGCATAAACTTAAAGGCTGGGATTTTTGCTTTTGAATCCTACCTATTTATTTTTAGAGTAAAAATACTAATTTATTTTTTTTAACTGAATGACAGTTTGAAAATTGGATTGATTGTTTTAATAAAAGATGTTTTCCTATATTTTGAATGACCCAGAGGCTTGATTTGGCCACTCTGGGAAGCCTTCTTCCCTGCCCCGTACAGCACCAACCCACTTCTGTTAGCATCACTCAAAAACCACTTCATCTGGAAAATAACATATAGCTTTTTAATAAAGATAATTTCACAGTAGCTAAAAGTTTTAACCCTGCCTGTGAGGTGTTGAAACTGAGTGATGCTGCTGTGTTATTTGTCCAACAGGGTGGAGAGGAAGCAGTGGGAATAGCAGCCTTGTAGAGATAGATGATGTTGCTATTGAAGTAAAGCTGTTTGAACCCCCTGCTCATGGTAACTGTCTTAATGGATGGGTAAGCATGTAGGTTGTAGCTGTGTATGTCTATCACCCAGCTCCTTAAATGTTTAGTAGAATTTGGCCTGTGTATTAGTCATACTTAAATATGGGCCATATGTTCAATACTCTGAGAGGCTGACCCATATTTCATTCAACTGTTTAGTAAACTTTCTGTCTTCTGTCCATGTACTCAGGCTCCCAAGCTATGGTAACACACACAACTGGGTGCCTAGAAGAGCAAACATAATCCTTGTTGTAGATCCAGCAATGTTTTTGTGCTATGAAGTAGCCAGGCCCAGGACCCCCAGGCAGCATTCAAACACAGGGCAGAGTTGCCCCCTCCAGAGAATTTACATCCAGATGGCTGAGGCATATAAAGATGTTTTCTCAGGGTAACAAGTTGCCTCATGTCAGCTGACAAGAATATGCATTCTCAGCAAAGGCAGAGTAATTCAAGCTGATTTATCCCTTTCTCCTCTGATAAATTTTAAACCCAATGACAGGAGACAACAGGTGGGTATAAGCAGATGGGGAAGCATGAGGAGTGAATAAGAAGGTCGGCTTCATAGGTAGTGGGCTCAGTATTGCAGCAGCACAGCCATTGTCAAGCTTTTTTTTCTAGCAGCAGAGTTAAGAGGAGGTTTGAGAGGGGATTTGAAGGAGGATAACGAGGCAGCTTTGTGGACATGAACAAGGAGCTCTACCCAAGCATGGGGGCAGCAGGGGAGAAAGCACAAAGATCCTTGCTTGAAAAGGTAACAAATGGGTGATGGAGCCTACTGTCAGGGGCTGACTGGAGGTGGGAGCTCTCCCCTCTGGAATAAATGAATGAGAATAGGTTGGGAGGGGATTAGGCTGAGAGTGCTTTGAAAGAAAAATCAAGTAGATTATGTTTATATAACAGAAAAAGGGAAACCATAGCAAAGAAGAGTAACAATGGTCAAAATTCTTCAAGCTTTTCCAAAGCTGCTCTTTCAATAAGCAGAAGGAAGAGGTGCATTGTAAGGATGGCTTTGTATGCATCCCCATCATAACCAGCTTCTCACAATTGCTTTCTGAAATTCAGGAATTATCACTAGAAATTTTCTAAGCCTGGCATCTGCCTTTGAGGTGTACAGTTATATTGCCTGAGACCCAAGGAAATAGGACAAAAGTATACTTCTCTGCTAGGGAGAAAAAAAAAATGGTCATTGGTCTCTTCATTTGTGTTTTGGGTTTGTTTTTTTTTAATCAGTAAAAGAATGGCACAAGAATCCTTGCATTATTGATTTATCATATTTATTTAAAATTCAGCCTAACAAATTTCCCAGTCTGTTAAGAACGCTGTGTTTGTTATGTCCTCAGTTGTGCAGTTTTCATTACTTTCTTCTGAAAAATATTGCTGTATTTTTAAAAGGGTGTTTACTACCAGGCAGTCTTATAGCAAAGCACATATCTGTCCTTAGGCAACCATATTCCTCAAAATCTGAAAAAACCCCAACTGAGTTATACTGTATTCTTATATGAACCATCTGTTGTTGATGGAGAGGCTGGAACAGATGATCTGGACTGGCCTGTTGGTGCAGCAGGAGCACAACTCTGTCCTGTCCTGTGCTGGGGACGTGTCACTGGTGCGTCCATTTTTCTTGGGAAGAGGGCAGCCAGCACTGCTGCTCCTGTGGCCATTGCCAGCTTATGGCCAAATTGCTGTGCTGAAGGTCATCCTTCAAGTCTTTTGTTTTTGTCTCCTGCACAGAAGACACATCTGCAGTTTGTTAGGGAGAGAAAATAGAAAGGGTTGGTGTCAATCCCGCTGAATGGATGAATTTAGCAGTGAGTAGTAAACTGTGTCTGGATGTTTTAACATCAGGGTGGCCTTATTACTATACGTACATACAGAGGATTTTATAATCAATTACAAAGATGTATGACGGTTTTGACATGTGGCATATATACAAGGGTGCACTAATCACTGATTTAATAGAACACTTAGCCCTGTTGTGAACACTGTCATTATTTTAACACAAAAATCATATTAAGCCAGCTACCAGCTATAATTTTGGAAATTGGTGGAATATTCCTGTAAAGAAGCACAAAAGACTGTAAAGATTGAATAAGTTCATTGTCTTAGTGGCCAGTTGGAGAGGGGGAGGTCATCCTCTTTAATTTTTTCTTCTTTTAAAAATACTTTGTGGTTCAGCAGCACAGACACTGCATATCTTTGTATCCCCACACAGTCACTATGTTAATAGCTGCTTGCTAGCCATGGTCAGTTAATTTGAAAAAGTTGGCACACTGGTATTATAGGTCGCAATTGATTATTCTTGAATCAAATGTAGTATTGTTGCTTCAAACTAAACCCCCACCCATGACAAAATTCATTGTGGCTCTTTAATTTATAATGGTGTTTGATAGGATGAACCTGAAATTATGTGAAAGAAGATTCAGTTTCCTTAGCAGTTTCTCAAGCCATGGGAATGCATGATCCTGTTCCTACTTTGCTCTTGCTACACATAAAGACTCTTTAAGGGGTTACTGTTGGTTCAAGAATCTAACACTTTGTTTTGTTGTAAATATAAAAATTGTTTATAAAATGTTCACTGACATGTTGGACGTGGGTGTGCTCCTAGAATGTATTTCTCCCCTGAGTGCATGTTATGTACATTTCTATAATGCACACAAATGCAAGGGAGCCAATCTCAAACATGTTTTATTCAATGTGACGAGGTTGCAAAAGACCTCCAGACCCATCTTTGGCTCAGTCCCTGGAATCCTGTCAGTGCAATGGAGGGTAACCAGGCTCTCAAAATGGCAATAGCTCTCCTACTCCAGGTGTTGCCTGGTGTGCCAAGCAGCTTCACTTCCCAACAAGGGCCTCTGTTACTCTTTTCAGCCTGGCTGTAAGAGTTTGAGGGGAGCTTGAGAGCTTGAGGAACAATTGCTAGCTGCTAGAATAAAACACTGAGTTGGAACACATCTGTTTCCACACCAGTGACTGGGATTTGTTCTGGTTTTTGGTCTGGTGAGAGCACTGGATTTGAGAGATGACCTGCCCAATATTCAATTCTCGTTTTCAGAAAGTCCTGAGTACGGTGGATGCTCTCTGATATACCCACACATACAGATGAGAGTGGTAACACTTCAGTGAGGATAAGGAGAGATTTTTAGACATTAAAAAAAAATCCATCCCCCCCAAAAAAACTATCTACAACACTGCCATTTTTCAATTTTACTACATTTAACAAAGAGTTTCTGGTCAAAAGGAGAGTGAAAGAGATATATACAGACCTAGCATCCACTGCCCTTTTCTCATCCATCCAAATGGTCATGTGGCTGTTTCTGGAGGAGCTCTGGGGGAGGATCAAAATGCCTGCTTCAATGAGTAACTGTAATTTGGAAATGAATGATTACAACAGGAGAAACAGAGACACCTTCCCTGGAAGGGTCAGTAGACAGAAGCTTAAGCTCATGTGTGAAATGTGAGCATTCAGTCTGAATTGGAAACAGGATCTTGGATCTATCAGATCACAGAAGAACACAATAAATATGGAGCTCTTGTCTTTTCTAGAGCAGGATGAGTATGTGCTCATTCCTCTGCCCCCCCCCCCCCA